>NC_058133.1:116981152-117048549 GCF_016433145.1 Gracilinanus agilis
CTGTAGAATGAATAAAAAATGCCACACATGGATTGCTATTTTTCAAATAAATGTGGTTTCACTTCATTAATAAAACAAATGTTCTTTAAAACATTAGTGAATTCACAATACCTTTTTGTTGTCTTTTGTTTTCTCAGTCACTGGATTTTAAAATATGTCTACTGTCATGTAGAAGTCCATGAAATTTTTTGACAGCTTCACATTTCTCTCTTCTCTGATCCAACCTCATTATGGATCCCAGAGTGATTTTTTTTTCTGAACTTCAGATCCAACCATGTCGCCTGCTTTCCCTTATCTACTTGATAAACTCCCACGTCTCCTGATTGCCATTTGGATCAAATCTGAACTCATCCATTTGGCATTTAAGGCTCTTCACGATGTGGCCCCTTCCTATATCTCTACCCATCTACTCATTCCAGTCCCTTCACATACCTAAAGGTCTAACCATATTGGCCCTGCTTGCTTTTACTCTCACACAATAATCTATCTTCTGTCTCTACTTTTGCCACCAGCAATATCCATGTCTTAAATGCTTTCCTCCTTTAACACTACCCTCTTGAAATCTCTGGTTTCCTTCAAAACTCAATAGTACACCATCTTTTCCTTGTTCCCCCCAGTGACTTGTGCCTTATTTTGTCCTCCAAAGAAACTGCATCTGCTTTATACATGTAACTTTACTTATATAGTGATGTGTGCATAATATATTCATATGTAATACAAGCGTGTTTCTATATACCCCATGGGAATATAGTATATACATATAGACATGTGTATGTACAAGAGTGTGTATATATAAATACACACATACACACACACACTTACCTATCTCTAATTCTTCATCTATACTCTTCTATCTATCCAATCTTCCTATTTGAAGGTCTTGAGGGCAGGGATTTTTTCTCTTTGGTTTTCCTAATCCCAAAGCTCAAAACAGTGCCTGACATACAGTAAGTGTTTAATAAATGTTTATTGATTAATTGATTATGTGAGAAGGTTGAGAAAAACAGACTACTGCCAAATCACTTCCTCTGCTCTGGCTCTATGATCATGGTGCAGGCTTGTAATTATTAAGAAGTTCTAATAACTAGAAAATCAGTATTAAGCATATTAAATTTCAACACAAATACAGATATGCTTTTGTAAATACATTAAGACATTGAACAAACATTGTAATCTCAAAAGGCTACAAAAGTCAAGAGTACCATAACTTTTTAAATTTTGTTTTATTTTCATTCTTTTAAATGCTTATTTTGTCTTAGAAATGATACTAAATATTTGTTCCAAGGCAGAAGAGCAGTAAGTGCTAGGCAACTGGGGTGAAGTGACTTGCCCAGGGTCACATAGCTGGAAAGTGTTTGAGGTCAAATTTCCATCGATGAAGTTCCACCACTTTTGTTTCTTTTTTGCCACCTAGCATAAGCAGAAACACCAAGAAGTGCTTCTATATTCATTATGCTGTAACACAAACATGTCCAGAACTGAAAGAGTAACACATAAGAAGTGTTTCCTTGCTGAGGAGTAACCAGCAGAGAAGTTTGCATTTTGTCCTATTTACAATGAGGAGCCATAGAAGTTTATTGAGTAGGGGACTAACAATATCGATTGAGCAAGGTCCCCTCAAGAGAAATGGTCAGAAAAAACAGACAACAGTTAGATGCTAATATACTAAGGTGGACTCAAAATTGGGTTGCACAAAGATGCACAAAGAGTATTTACCAGTTTGTCAATCTATTCATCGATCACTCAATAAGCATTCATTAATCACCTGTTATGTGCTGGGCACTGTGCCTAAGAGCAGTGTCAGTGTCAAGTCTCTGATTCCCATAAATCCAATCATTAAGCAGAGAATTCTCTATCCATGTGCTCACACAATTATCTGCTTCCTGGATATCTCTTCCACAATGTAGTACTGGTAGCTAAAATTCAGCTATGTCCAAAGCAGAATCATTTTCTCCCACTAACTTCTGTCTCTTCCAAATGTCCCTATCACTGGTTAGGCACAACTATCCTCCCAGGCACCAAGTTTGTAAACTTGAAGTCATACTTGATTCATTCCTCTTCTTCATTCTCTTATCCAGTCAGTTGTGAAGTCCTGCATTTTCTCCCTTCATCAAATCTTTGAATTCAACCCTTCTTTCTGGTTACATTGCTGAGTGTACACAGTTTAGGCACTTAGCACCTTTCGTTTAGTCGACTGTAATAGCTTTCTAAGTGGTGTCCTTTCCTACACACTCCCTTCTTCAAAGTATTCTCAAATGATCTTCCTAAGGCACAAGTCTGGCTCTGTCCAACCTCCTATTTTAAAATCTCCATTGATTCCCTAGTGCTATTAGAAAAAAATACAAACAGCTTGGCACTTAAAGCCTTCCACTATCTTGTTTCAACAATCATCTGCACTCCCAGTCACAAGAAGTATTCAAATAAGGCTAGCTGGTCATTGTTTGGTGACGTGCTATAGGGGATTCTTGGTCAGGTATAGTTTGAACTAGATGGCCTCTAAAGTCTCTTCCAACTGTGTCCATACTTGGTACTGAGAGATCAGACAATAGAGGCAAATAAAATCAAGTGTTCTATAAGGCACAGAAATGAATAAAGTTGTGCTGATTGGCAAACAAGCAAACAGCTGAACATCAAAGGCTGCTTTTTTTTTACAAGGACCACATTTGGTGCCAGTAACTCCATGGTCCAATGCTATGAGTCAGAGAAGATGACAAATGAGTCATCTCTTCCTCACACCATAGCTATATGATGAAAATTATCATGACAAATAAAAGGGCAGCTTGGTGCTTTGGCCTTCTCAATGACCCGGTGGGCGTAATGCTACAGTTAATCCAAGTGATTGTAGAGAAATTGGTCATTGAGCTGCTTCCATCCTTTTTTTCACATCCACTATTTCCTCCCCACCACTACCAGAAAAAAAATGCTGAACAAAAAGGATTCAGAGAATACACAGAAATGCCTGTCCAGTATAAGAAATAATATGATCTGAAATTTGGTTCTCGTTCCTGATGATATCTATGCTCAAGTTGCCAAAGCCACATTTTCAAAGAAGAAATGGAAACAATGGTTCTAGCAATTCAAGAAAAAATTTTCTGGGCAAAAAAAAAATCCAAACCACCAAAAAGCAAAAGCTGAATGTTCTTTTCCTTGCCAAAGAGAAGAGAATATTATCTACAAATTGTTCCATTTCTCATTTTGCTTTCAAAGCAGAATGTTAGGCTATAGAAATGGGAACTTGTCCATGGTGAAAAAAGACAATACCCCTAAGCAGGAAGGTCATGGAAAGAAGAGTTAAACTCATACCAATCCCTAAGGTTAACCCATGGAGTAACTAAGCAAAAATCAGAAAGGAAAAACAAAATGTAGGCTAGTGAAAAACCTTGAGGTGGCAGTCAGGAGACCTAATTTCTAGTTTTAAGGAATTCTTAAGGGATAGTAGGTAAGCTATTAAACATGACTGGCTTCAATTTCTTCATCAATAGTCATCACAACTCACATTTATAAAGCATATAAATATGTAAGGTAGGTCTTCCTCACAACTGAATGAGTTATGTATACCTAGTCTAAAGGCCTGAGAATTGAGGGAATGAATGAAGAGATTTACTACTCCAAAGAAGGAGGGAGGCCTTCAAGGGAATTCTAAGGGAACCCCAAACTTAGCTCTCTGCTTCCTGTCTCCAGGATCAAGAAAGCTGTGACCTCTCCCTGCCATTCATCCATTTAATCATCCATCATCCAGTCTGCATCTTGAGTCCTAGGGCACTATGAGGTAGCCCAGGGCTCAGCCCTGCTTCCTGCACCAAGGCTGAAAGTCCAAATGAGAAAACCACCTCTATCGGCAGGTTGGTTTAAGGGTGCCAAGATGTTCAAATGATTTGCTTAGAGAAGTAGAGCCATTTTGTGTCAGTCTAGAGTTAAACTTGGGTTTTTCTGGCTCCCGAGAAAGATGAATGGAAGGACCAATTCAATTATAGGACAGAGCAGAATGCAGAAGTCTCACAACCACTCCCTAATATAGGAATGGATTACATTACAGAAGAGAAAAGGAGAATCTTTCCTGAATGTAATCAAGAGAACTTCTGGTAGAGATCTCTGCCCTTTTCTGCAACAAATATGTTGGTTACTCCAGGATTAATTGCCAAAGGAATTCTTCCCAGTCATCCCAGATATGATTCTATCCCTAAACTTGCATTTGCTTGTAAAATGGGATACTTTGCTAAAAAATTTTCCTATATGAAAACCTGCCAAGAGAAATTTAAACAGCTTGAAAATTGCATTTTTGGAAAAGGTCTGTGTCAGGTACAGGGACATCAATTTGCATCACCTGGATATTTTTCACAAAAGCCAGAATTTGAGCCTAATATGTCTGCTCATTCATCTTTTAGATAGCTGAAAAATGTACAAAAGAAGGACCTTTTCCTCCTTGTGACCCTTTAGTACTTCCATGACTGAATCACCTCCTAAGGGTATCACTGATTATATTGCCCAAGAATCTGATAAAATTGGGGAGGAAAGGTATTAAATATGAAAATTAAGGAATAAAAAAGGGAAATACATGAACTAAGCTTATCACAAAAAGGTAATACTCTCCTCAAATCTATGCAGAAAAGAACAGCTATCTTATGGAGATCCTTGGAATGAGTGAAAAATAGTGCTCTCTACTGAAGTTTGTGTTGAGTGCTGAAAAGACTTTCAGTGGTCATAAGAATCTAACTAAGAGTGCTGAAAGTCTCCACCAGTATTATTTAAAAGAAGGTGCCTGGGTTTTAATAGCATGACTTAACGGGTTTTAAATTAATTATGGCTTTTAAAATTAATATATTGTATCAGTGTAGACTGCTTGGAAAACTAGATGAATGAAGGTATTGGACCATAATTTATAGTCTATGAAATCATTAACAAAAATTGATTAAACTGCTGTTTTAAAGTATCATCCAAAGACTTTGATGCACCAGAATGGGCATAGTCAGATTAAGTGATATCTTTGGGTTTATGCACATACAGGCAAAGCAACCCAAAATATTGAGTAGTAAAACTCCATGTAAAAAAACTTGCTTTTTATTTCTCAAAAGGTATGCTTTGTTTTCATGTGTATCTTGTCGATTAAAGTTGAAAACAATATAAAAAATAAAGGACTAAGAATCTCACTTCTGGTGAGTCTGAGGAATTTTGAGATAACCTGCAGAGAGGGTTATACTTATGTTTCTAGCAATACCAAGTAACAACTTTGACTATACAAAATGACAAATGGTCATCCTTCCTAGAGAGGTAAAAGAGCTAGAAGGTCTCACTACTCTCTAGGTAACAAGGAAAAATGGTCTTGAAAGAATGGAAGAGCTTCAAACAGAAAAAAAGAAGAGAGAGATGAAAAGACAGGGGAAATCCTATCCTATTTTAGCAGGTGGAAGAGTGGGAGAATGTGAGAGAGTAGGAAGAGAAAGATCACTGAAGCTATGGAGCTGTTATAGACGTTTAAGTGTCTTTTCAGCTAGGGATTGGGAGGTGGGTGTTGTCTGGCTTCCAACCTCATCTTCCAACTGAGAATACTCTTTCCAAAATTACCAACCATTCCTAATTGCCAAATCCAATGATCTTTTTTTCAATTCTCATCCCTCTTGACCTCACTGAACTGTTTGACACCATCAATGATCCTCTTCTCTCCTTGATACTCCTTTCTTTCTAAGGTTTCAAGACACTGCTCTCTTCTGGTTCTACTCCTACCTACCTGTCTAACTGCTCCTTGTCTGACTCTTTTCCTGGACCTTCATTCACACCAAACCTACTAACAGTGGAGAGCTTCCAAGGTTCTGTCCTGGACCCTTTTCTCTTCTCTTTAGATATTCTTTTTCACTTGGTGGTCTGATCAGCTTCAATTACCATCTCTATGCAGATGGTTCTCAGATGTATTTATCCAGCCCTAATCTCTTTGCTGCTCTCCTTTGTCACTTCTCCAACTGCCTTTTAGATATCTCAAACTATATTTCCCATTATTTTAAACTCAACATGTCCAAAACTGAGCTCATTATCTTACCCCCCCCCAATCCCCTCTCTCATGCCTAACTTCTCTGTTGCTGTCAAGGGTACCACCATCTTTCCAGTCATTCAGACTCATGAGCTGGATGTCATCCTAAACTTCTCACTCTTACCTCCCCCCACCTATATCCTATCAGTAGTCAAGTCCTATCATTTCCATCTGAATAAAACTCTCATATATTCTCTTTTCTCTCCTCTAACAATATTGCTATCCTGGAAAAGGCCCTGATCACCTCACCCTCTCCCTGCCTTAAACCCAAATTCATCATCCACTCAGTTGTCAAATGTATTTTCTTAAAGTGAAAGTCTGATCATTTCAACCCTCTATTCAAAAAACCCCAGTGACTCGCTATTATTTCCAGGATCAAATATAAAATCTCCTGTTTAGCATTCAAGACAAAGCTTTTATGACCCAGTCCCTTGCTACCTTTCCAATCTTTATACCTTAATCCCCTCCAAGTACCCTTAAATTCAATGGTACTAGTTTCCATGATGTTCCTCAAACACAATA
Organism: Gracilinanus agilis; assembly: GCF_016433145.1. NCBI lineage: Eukaryota > Metazoa > Chordata > Mammalia > Didelphimorphia > Didelphidae > Gracilinanus > Gracilinanus agilis. Next base: position 116,987,697 of record NC_058133.1, read on the forward strand.
ATTCATACCCCCAAAACCAAATATTTTCTTTGGTTGTCCACCATGGGAATGTTCTCCCTCTTCAACTCTGTCTCCTGGCTTCCCTGATATACTTCAAATCTCAGTTAAAGCCTTACCTTTTGCATGAATCCTTTCCCAGTCCTCCTTATTCTTAGTGTCTTCCTTCTGAATTTGCACTGCTAATTGTCCTAAATATATCTCATTTGTTTACATTTTGTTGTAGTTGTCTCTCAGATTCAACTGTGTACTCCTTGAGGCATGGACTATTTTTTTTCTAAACCCTTGCTTTCTGTCTTAGAATCAGTACTGCATATTGGTTCCAAGGCAGAAGAGCAGTAAAGGCTAGGCAATGGGGGTTGAGTGACTTACCCAGGGTCACATAGCTAGGAAATATCTGAAGACAGATTGAACTCAAGATCTCCCATCTCTGGGCCTCGATTTCAATCCACCGAGCCTACTAGTTGCCCATGGATGATTTTTTTAACTTTCTTTGTATTCCCAGCCCTTTGCACAGGACTTAGAACATAACAAGTATTTCATAAATGCTAGATGACTAACTGACTGATTGACCCTGTCAAGATGGTGCCATTTCTTAAATTCCAAAGGAATGATGATGTGGATTCACAAGTGTCACTTTAAAAAAAAAACAGAGACCATTCAATACTGATCAGAGTAAGAAAAAACAAGTGATAATGATTGATAACCTCCTGAGAGATACCTAAGAGGCTATTTAGCAAATAACAATCAAGAGATTTTCTGCCTTTCTAAGGGTCCTTCTATATCAGTTCCCCTTTTGAAGATCTCTGGGGAAAAGCTGGGGGCAATCTGGATAACCCAGTACAGCTGCTCCAGAAGAAGATGGGAGGGAAGGCTGAAAGAGATAAGATGTCTCTCTAAGATCCAAATTGTACAACAGGAGCTGCAGATGTGGTTAAACACTGAAAGATGGAAACAGTAGGAATGCATTCACCATGATCTAACCAAGAGGAGAAAACTGAGACCTGTTTGAGAAATTCAACAGATATTCCAACAGCTGCTTTTTAAGGCCCCTTGTGTTTAAGGCCCAGGGACCTGGGTATTTAGCAAATATGAATAGAATGTTCCTGTATGGTAATGCCCCTTTCAAATGTGGACACTTGGGCTGCTGAAAGTGACAGAAAAGGAACATTTGTGTAAAAAAAAAAAAAAAAAAAGAAGTGCTAAAAATCAACCTGAGAAGAAACAGCCTGTCAGATAAAATGTTGAGAAGAAGCACAAACTGTTCTGAGTACCAGATAGACCACTCTTCAGATGAACGAGAGGATCTATTTTGGCCTTTCATTTCAATGGACCAGAGACAGTCAAAGGTGGAAAATAAGGTGGAACATTAACAACTGAGGATCTAGCATAATTGCTCAGTGGTCAAACTGTTTTAAAAATTATTCATGTAGTGGAGGTAACTAATACCATCTGTGGGAGGAAAACTGAATAGAAAAGAGCAATGACTCAAAACTGAGGCTAGTGAAAAAAGCAAAACACTCATAGTCTCTGCTGGAAATGGAGGCTACCAGCAGTGGAGTGGTAGAGTACTGAAAAGATAGCAGTTGGCATTAAAAGAGCAAAGAGTTGCACTGCAGCACCAAAGTGGAGAAGCAAACCCCACTAACCCCCTTGCTGGGACAGTGCCTGAGAGAGTGTGTATTACCTCAGAATGGAGGGATGTCACTTTTCGGTCCATGGACTCAGATCTCATTCCTTTACTATATGAATAAATTGTATTTTAAAGTCACAAGTGCTTGTAAGAAAAATTAGTCATTACCTTTGGAGGAATCTCCAAAGACCTCAGATTTCTGGTGAGTGGTACAACAAGACAAATAAGTGACAAGTCTTCAAAGCATAGCCAGGTCTTCCATGCCTAGAGGAAGCACTTAACTGAATAATTATACTAGAAAAATAATTTGATCCAAAGGAATCCAGGAACCAAAGGGGAGAGAGAGAGAGAAAAGAAGAATTGATTACATTTGGGTGAGAACTAATGAAAAGGGAAACCAAAGTCCTACTGCTATGGGAATACAGAAGTCACCTGGACCTTCTCTACAGAAGGAAGAATTAGACTAGAATTCTAGAATCAAATCAATAAACTGACCCAGAGCCATGGCATAATAGTGATAACAGACCAACTATCCAGACATCTCTACCTAACAAAAGCATACAAGCTGATAAATGTGTTATTTACCTTAACAATAAACTCAGTCTTCAAAAAACAAAGTGACATGGGGAATTATTATTCTGGTCCTAGATCTGACCGACAAAGGGAACCTGGTTGCTCAAGTATTAATGAGGAAGCCATGGTGGCAATGCCCAATGACCACTACAACGGGAAATTTGTATTAGCGAAGAAGAGGAAAGTCATGTATGATCTGACCTTCATTTGAAATTTACTCTCTCCAAATCTAACATCCTTCAAAAAAAAGGATAGTCATTGTAAAATACAAGGGTCTAAAATTCTATGGAGGATGTCAGACCAAGAGAAATGAAATGTTCTCAAAAATAAAATTCTAAAGATGCAAAAAGAAATAATTCTGATTTTTATAAAAAGAAGAGTACTCTTTATTAAAAAGATGTGTCTCCAAAAGAAACAGGAAGACAATGATTTTCCTAAAGCAGTGATGGGCAAACTACAGCCTGCTGGCCAGATGGGGCCTCTGAAATGTTCTATCCAGCCATGTGACATTATTCCTAATCTGACGAATACAATGAGTCGGATACAATACAATGAAACTTTAAAAGAGTTGCCTTAGAAACAGACTGACAGATGAGCATTTCCTTTCCTTTGGCCCCCTCTTTAAAAAGTTTGCTCATCACTGTAAAGTGTTAGGAAAGGGCTTGATGTTAGAACAAAATGAGGCACCCAAAAGGAATTAAATAGTTAACAAAAAGAGATTAACTTTGCCCTGATATGGCAAGGTTATACAATAAGAATATACAGTGACACTTTCTTTGTATATCACCTTCGACCCGCTTATCTTCATGTGGAAACTCTTTTGGTCATCAAGGTATAATATGATGAAGGATATAGTGAATTGGATTTTAGAGATCTCCCCCCCCCCCCAAATCAAGGGAGCTGTCAACAAGTGAATAAGCTTTTGTATCACCTTTGGTGACTAGGAAACTGCATCTGGGAAGCTAGGGACAAACAGATCTTGGGACTATTTTGTGGCTTTTTAGGGAAAACTAATCCCTGGGACACTATAAAGGCCAGTGGATAGAGTGTCAGACCGGAGTCAGGAGGACCTGGGTTCAAATATGACCTGAGACACTTTCTTGATGTGTGACTCTGGACAAGTTACTTAACCCCTATTGCCAAATTTTTTCAAATGAGCTGGAGAAGAAAATGGCAAACCACTCCAGGATCTTTGCCAAGTGTCATAGAATCTCTTAGAACAAAACTCCTCCTTCAGCTTGATAGGAATTATACACAGAGACAAAAACCTCCCTCCGGCTTGGTCAAAATCCAAGAAGGAAGTTATTTCCAGTTGTAGAACCATGATTCCTTTCTACCCAGAATCCTTTCCCAAGGCTTCTCTCAAAACTCCCTTCCTTCAACTAATCCTAGAAATTAGACTATTCCTAACTTATTCCTAAACAAGAAAACCCCAAATAGCATTATAAAGAGTGGGACAAGACTGAAATGACCAAATAACAACAACAAATATTTATTGACTTAATGGCTCCATTCATTGAGAAGTTTCCAAATGACTTAACAAGATTCCAGAAATTTCACCTGTCTGGTCACTACCAAATGGCATTTTCATGCTAATTCTTATTGAGCAACTGGGGAACATCATTTTACACTGAATTCTGGGAAGATTTTCATACCATAGCATCCTGAATTAATATTTCTATTTAAACTAATATGGAACACCCAGCTGGGTTGCCCCAACCATATCTGTTTAGAGAAGAAACAAAGAAAATCCAATTCCAGCTCTAAGAGAAAGCAACAAAATAAGATAAAAGAGTGCTGTCATTTGTACTCCTGCTGCTGCCTGCATGAGATTTGCCTTGACAACATTCAATAAAGCAAGTAAGTGGCAATCATGGTACCCTGAAATGCACTTGCAAGAAGTGACTATGCCTGTTCCCTGGCTTGGAAATTGACTTCCTTGCTTTGATTAAAATGGTGAGTAGTTCCTGCTTTTCAGCTTTTTGGAGAGGGTCAAGAGAAGTGCACTGGAAATAGAAAACTGGTAGGTTGACAGTGCCCAGTGGGAAATATGCATTCTTTCCTATACAAAGATTACTGACATTATAGACATAGAGCCTCATATTTCTGTTTCAAAGGGGCAGCTCCAGACCAAAGCAGCCTAGGTTCATGTCCCACCCCTGACACATACTGACCATGTAACCCCTGGGCAAGTCACTTAATCTCCTAATGCTCCAGGTAATTCCTCAAGATTAATAAATTCCAGAATAATGGCTGATTTGAATCGGTAAAGGGTTTTTCCATGCAGGGAGCTCCCTCCTCTGTTGAATTTTCCCCCCTAACAATGAGGACGCCCCTCCAAAAAAATTATGTTGCACTTAACAGATTCCAAAGTGCTTTCCAGACACCAGTCCTATAAGTATAAATACTTTCATCTCTACTTTACAGATGAGGAAACAGTTCAAGAGAGGAGAAGGGACTTGTCCATGGATATACAGTTCATAAGTGTTCAATTGTTCAAGTGAATGAACATTTGAGGACTTACTGGGTGCAGGTGAGCTGGGAGTGAAACAGTTTAGACATGATGAAGTCCTACATGGAGCTTAAATATAATGCATCAGGTTTGTCTAGAGGTGCCTTATGTGCTAGCAACTCTCCTGTAGTTGAAGGTAGGGGAAGGAGCAGGAAAGGCAAGCATACTACTGTTATTTTCTTCTTTTATTTTCTACTCATTTGTTTCTGGCTACTTCTAGGCTCTGCTGCAAAAGGAAGATGGCACACCTAAGTTTACCTTCCAGACTCTGTGACACTGCCTTGCATATTCTGGTGGTGTTTCTGCTTGGAGGAACCCAAATCCTATCAAGATAAAAAAGTCTGAGGGCCATTCTCTTTCCATTTTTCAACAGCCTCCCCTACAGATTCCAGTGGGCTATGGATAAGGGAAAAATCAAGCAGACATTTCTTTCCCTCTTTGACTTCTCTGGCTATTTTCTTTTCCATGCTCAGACTGTAGTATATAGCCCTAGGGTTCAGACTAGTAGAATTGAGGAAAGAAAAAAAATTAAAATTTTAAAGTTTATTTGAATGAACTTATGGTTGCCAAGTCTTACAGTCCACTACTGACCCTTCTTGGCAAAGGAGTCAAGGACTGAGTAGAGAAAATGCTTTTTAAGTCAAAAGAGAAGGTTGAAAAAGTTGTTTTTTATATTGAGGAAATGGAAAGGGCTGATTAAAAGGGAATCTTTACAAAGCTTCTATATTTTTAAAGCATAGTTATTTATTTTTATGTAAACTAATTATTCTTTGTTTCTTCAATTCATTGATGAAAGAAAAATAATGGCCTTTATGACTTAATGATATTTAGTAATTGTTCACCTTTAAAAAATGTAAAAGTCAAATTTCCTAGGTATGCTCTCTAATAAAACATTCTCTGCTTGGTACATGAGAGCTCCATAATGTACTAGTTGGCTGCCTATTGACTGAACATACCCAAATCAGTCAATCAGTGAACAAGCATTTGTTAAGCATTTGCAATGCACCAGGCACTTATACTAAGTGGTAGGTATTCAAAGAAAACAAAAACATATTCAGGAGTTCACATTCTAATGGGGCAGGCAACAGGCAAAATTTGTACATGTGGGGACAGCCAGGTGGCTCAGGGGTTAGAATGCGAGTAATGGAGGCAAGAAATCCTGGGTTCAAATATGGCCTCAGACACTTCCTAGAGTTGGGTGACTCTGGTCAAGTCACTTAACTTCCATTGCCTAGCCCTTACCATTCTTCTATCTTAGAATAGATACCCGTTCTAATGTGGACTGACAGTGGCCAGTAAGGGGTAGTAATAGGAACAGGACCCTCATATTCTGAAATCTTGCATTTCTCAGTTAGCATTGGTTAAACATCAGCTACAAAATCTGTAGTTACAGCATTAGTCAAGCATGAATTGTATATTGTTCAGTTATTCACTCTATGTACCAGATCAGTAAGGTTCTACGCTAGACATCAACCTTGTACCCATTCTGTTTCATTAATTGCTTACATTGTTCTTAAAAATAATCAATTACCTATAGTGGTCCTTCAATGTACTAGATTCCTCAACCCCATGTTCCCACTCGAAAAGGGCAGCCAGAGAATCCTCCAATCTTGTGCATGCTCCTTATTCCCTATGGACCTCCAGCTGGGTTTGGAAAGGTTGATGTTAAACTACCAAATCCCAATAAATATGCCAACTCTGATCCACAAGATGTGGAAGCTGACACTCCTTGGTGAAAGCAGCCACTCTCAGTAGAAAGCTGCCACTTTATAATGGAAGCTGCTACTCTGCAGAGGAGTTGCCACTCCATACTATCAGCTCCAAAGATGCTACTCTATTAGCACCTAAGCTTATCCATCAGTCCTAAGGCTACCTGATTAGCCCCCAGACTATTCCACCAGCTATTCAGCTATTATGCCATCAAAAACCACTTCTTCTTCAAATAAAATTCTTTTCTTACTTCTGGATTGAACAGAGTTTGACTCTCCCATTCTTGGGATGAGACCCTGCTACAGATTTGGGTTTGCTTCTCTCACATCAGTTCTAAGACAGAAGGTAAGGATTTTAAGGAGAAAAAAAGTTATGCATATAAAGCATTAGCAACATAAATGGAAAGCCAGTTCCTAGGGGAGGCACTAACAATGGGCAGTTGAGAAGATCAGGAAAGACCTCTTTCAGAAGGTGGGTACTGAGCTGGCTCCTGAAGGAAGCCAGGGAAGCCAACAGGTAGAGATGAGGAAGGATGGCACTCTAGGCATGGGAATAGCCAGTTAAAACACTGTGATTCATGAAATAGAGTGTTACATTTGAGGTATAGAAATGGGGAAATTTGATACCTACGCAAATGGCAATTATCTCAAAATGTCAAGCCTTCTCCCTTAAGTTTACCATTCCTCTGAGTTGCCTGAGTTCAGTTAGAGGTATCACCACCTTTCCTTAAACTCCCAATTTTAAAAGTTCTTCCCTTGCCTTCACTTCCCATGTCCAATCAGTTGCCAAGTCTTGTCAGTTCTACCTCCATAATATATTTGACAACCATCCCCTTCTCTCCATTCATCAGCAACCACCCAGGTTCATGTCCTCATCACATCTCACCTGGACTATTGTAATAGTCTCCTAATTGAACTCTTGGCTTCCAGTCTTTCCTCTCCCTAATCTGTTTTCCACATGGCTGCCAAAATAATTTTCCTAAAGCACAGATCTGAATGTATCATTCCCTGCTTAAGTGGTTCCCTATTGCTTCTAAAAAAATAAAACTAAAAAAAAAAACTAAAAACTCCTCAACATGGCCTTTCCAAGTTCCTTTCCAGTCTCCTTTTCCAAATTTCATTTGCATTTCCTTCCTTCAGACAATCTACATTCCTGCCAAACAGGCCTACTTGTTGTTCTCCAAGTTTTTCATTCCATCTTTAGGCTTTGGCTGGAATGAACTTGCTCCTCACTTCTGCCTCTTATTAGCTCTTAGATTCTTTAGATGTTCAATTCATGTGCCTCTTAATTCAGGAGCTTTTTCTTATCCCCTGTTGTTAATTTTTTCTTCCTCAATCTATGTTATATTAATTTAATTGTGAAAATTTTGTATATCCCTTTATAAACTGTATATGCTCTCTGAGAGGAAAGGAACCATTTTTCTTTTTGTTTCTAATTCCAAGTTAGGTCTTGAAAAGAAAGATCATTACAACTAAGAGAATCAGGGATTCTTGAATGAAGGTGGCATTCATGCTGGGCTTTAAGGGATGGATAGGAATTATAAAAGATGAAAAGTAGAAAAGGACAGGGAAGAACATTCTAGCCACAAGCAAATGGCAAAGGTAAGAGGGTAATACAGTAGAATGAGTAATGGCTCTGGAATCAAAGGACACAGGTTGAAATCTCACTGCTGATGATTATCTGTAAGTAGTAACCCAAGTGACTTGAGTAAGTTATTTAATTCACTCTTCAACTATGAAACAAGTTAGTTGAAGCAAATGATATCTGAGGTCTCTTCTTGCTTTAGCTCTTTGATCCTAAGAATCTAAATATAAAACTTGTTAAGAAGATAATGAGTAGCAGAACTTAGGTAAAGTATAGTAGAACTTGGAATATTATGAGATAAGGCTGGAAGGAAAGGGTGGGACCTGATTGTGGAGAATACCAAATTCCAGCATAAATAGGAAATTAGAGAAGAATTTTAAAGTAAAGGAATGACATGACCAGTACTGTGCATAAGAAACATTAGCAAGTGGGAATATGAATGATGGAGTCAAAGAGCAGAAACAAGGATATCTTGTTATTACAATCATCGAAATGGGTGGTTCCAGATTGGGGTGGTAGCAACAGAGATGGAAAAGAAAAGAGATGCCAAAAAGATTGCAGAAAAGAGATATTATATAGGATCAGACAGAGGTAGACTTAACAAGGGGTGCACACAAGATTCAAACTCATGTTTTTGTCTCCAATTCCAGTGTTTTTCCACTCTTGCCTTTCACCACTTTTTGTTATAATGGGATGGAGCTGCCTGGAGCCAACCATGTTCTCACCTAGTGCTCCTTCTAACCAAGCTGGCATTTGTGGGATGTCTGCCCATGATAATGAAGACAATCTGAGAGAACAGAGTTTTTTCTCTTTAATTAATTGCTCAGTCAGAGATAAAACACTTATATTCCCCAGGCCTAATTATTATTTGTTTAAATCTACTGATAAGAGGTGTTAGGATCATCAAATGCTTTTTGTGTTAACTCATTTATAAGAAATTTAAGACTAAGAAAATTTAAACTATACCAGAATTTTAGAGTTAAAAGGGACCTTCAAAATTATCTAGTGCTATCTCTTCTTTTTAGTAGGTAAAGAAACTGAAACTCTCCCTGCCTCCTAATTTCCCTTATTGTCGTGGACCTCCCAATCCTCCCAGTCACCAGACTCACAACCTAAGTGTCATCCTAGACATCTCACTCTCTCTCTAGCCATCCCTATATCTGTTTGCCAGTCTGTTGCCAAGGTCTATCTATTTTACCCTTATAATACCCTAACATTTCCTCCTCTGACATTGACACTGCTGTACCACCCTAGTGTGGACTCCCATCAGTACATGCCTAGACGATAGCAATACTGTGCTTGATAGTCTATGTCACAAATGTCTTCTCACTCTGGTCCATCCTCCATCCATCTGTCAAAATAATCTTCCTATGACTATGTCAACCTTATTCAGTAAACTCAGTGACTCACTTCCAGAATCAAATATGGAATCCTCTGTTTGGCATTCAAAGTGCTTAGTAATCTGCTTCCTCATACCTTTCTAGACTCTTAATATCTTAGATCCTGTTTCCCATATTCTCTTTGATCCACTAACACTGGCCTCCTTGCTATTCCTTGAACAAGACACTCTACCTCCTAATTCTAAGCATTTTCAGTGGCTATCTCTCATACCTGGAATGCTCTCCCTTTTCATCTATACCTCTACTTCCCTGGTCTTCTTTAAGTCTCAGCTAAAATCTCACTCTCTACAGCTTTCCCAGTCCCTCAATTCTAGTGTCTTCCCTCTGTTGACTATTTCTTATTGATTCTGTAAGAAGTATGTTTGTATGTAGTTGGTTTGTATATTGTCCTCATTAGACTCTGAGCTTGAAAGTAGAGACTGTCTTTTGCCTTTCTTCATATTTCCAGCTTAGCAAAATGCCTGGCATATAATAGGCACATAATAAATATTTATTGATTGACTAAATGGCTTGACCAATGGATGACTCACATAAGAGTGACCTTAGCTAAAATGCTCCCACACAATCAAATAGATAGGAATTTAGAAGTTAGTTTCCCCAAAAAAATGGTAGGAAGGAGGGCAGGGAGATGGCTAGAGCCAGGCCTAGAGATGGGAGGTCCTGGGTTCAAATCTAGCTTCAGATATTTCCTAGCTCTGCAACCCTGGGGAAGTCATGTAATCCCCATTTGCCTAGTCTTGCCACTCTTCTGCTTTAGAACCATACACGGTGCTGATTCTAAGATGGAAAGTAATGTTGTTCAAAAAAAAAAGTAGGACATATAGGAAGATAGTTAGAGAGTGAATTAAAGCAAATTATCTTTGTAACAGCTTTACCCAAACTAGTTCGTTGTAACATATGAACAGTTTTCATTTATTAATTTCAGAGATCAAGAAAGATGTCTCCAGGTTAAGGAGTTGTTCTAGTGTGAGAGAGGCTTCAGATCAGTATAATTATTTTTTTAATAATTGATTATAGCTTTTTATCGAGTACATCTTAATGGAAAAGTTGGAGGAACGGGATGAGCAGAAAGCCAAAATGATGGGGTAAGCAGAGGGCTTATCCACATGAAGGAGGAGGAAGAGAAGGTAAGATTTTCTGAAAGACCTACACAGTTCTCACAAAAGTTAGTTAGGCTGGACTGAGTGAAGTACCACAGAGAGTTCTAGGGAGCCTCTCTTTGTACTAGGCCCATGGATAGGGGTCAAGGTCCTAGCTATGAACTTTTAGGTCAAACTAAGGTAAAATGGAGAATTTGGGAACTTTTTTTTGCCTAATCCTGGTTTGAGAAGGCTTGGAATAACCTTTTGTTGTTGTTTGGCTGCTTCTAAAGAAGAGAGAGCACCCTGGGGTGCTGAGATAGATGCAAGATAGGTACAATAATAGATGCCTCCCCACCCCAGCAGACCACTTCGTCTTAAGGTAGAAGATGTTGAACAATTAGCTTTGTGAAGGTTTGTGTAAGGGGAAATAATTTACTCAACATTCTAACCTGAAATAAATAATTAGTCATGATTTTAAAAGATCATGGAATGTTAAAGAGCTAGAAGGAAACCATGATTATCTTACTTAACTTATAAACAAGGAATAATCTGAGGTCCAGAGGAGAAAAGTGACTAGCCAAATATCACTTCAGGTGTTAAAGTACCCACAGCACAGATTCAGTAATGGGGCAGGGAATGGGGCATAGAACACAGGATGCTAAATCTAAATATTTGAATTCATACTGTGACACTGACACTTACTAGCTGTGACCATGGACAAGTCACTGAATGCCTTGGTGCCTAAATTTCCTCATCTGCAAAGATGGGGGTGATACCTGTACCACCTACTTTCCTGGATTTTTTGTGAAGCTCCAGGGAGGTCCCAATCATTTCTTCAATTAATTGCCTAGTGCTGTCCACAGAGCATTGTGCTAGTGATTGAGATTAAGAAATCAAACCAAATAACATCTGCCCTCAAGGAACTTACATTCTTATAGAAAAATAATATGTACTTATGTATAAGTATAAACACAATCTATATAAAATTGGTTCTTGGTTGTTGTCCTTTGGACTCCAAAAGGATCAAAATGGCATCACTCTGGTCAGGGCAAATGCACAGTGTGTCCAGTTGCTGATCAGACCAGTACAAGCTCAGAAGCCTCCACAACAGGTCAGACACAAATAGCCCGTATGAATATTTGGGTTGGAGATATCCCTAAATTTGCACATCTCATGTTTCTTTTGAGCTACTGCAATTCTGCTTTGCTCTTAGACTACAGCACCTTCTTTGATGTAGGTCCAATATACAAGTCAGCCTGTGCCAATGTCTCCCATGTCTCACGGTTGATACCAAAGTTCTTCAAAATGCAAAATAAAAAAGATTAATGGAAGGAGACTCTAGCAGTTAAGGGATCAGGTTAGTTTTGAAGAAAACTAGAAATTGTAGGAGGCAGAAGTAAAGATGGAGTATACTGTAGGCATGAAGGACAGCCTGCTTTTCACAGGCACTTTGATGGGAGCTGAAATATCATGTATAAAGAACAGCAAAGTCACTTTGGCTGGATTGTAGAAAATATAAAAGAATATATGTATAATATGTAGAAAATATATAGAATATGTAAAGAAAAGTGATTTTGCCAGATGTCTGGAGGAAGTATTGGAAAAGGAAGAGTGTAGTTGAAAAAAGAGGTAAGGAGGGCATCTGCTAAAGCAGTGGCTATGTGAATAGAGAAGAAGCATGAACATCAGAGAACATCAGAGGTGCTCTGTATGTAGAAAAGACAAAATTTGGCAATTAATTGGCTATGTCTGATAAAGAAAAATGAGGACTCAGGGATAGCAATGATGTTGCAAATCTGGATGCCTGGAAGAATGGTAGTGCCCTCGAGAAATGGAGAAATTTGGAAGAAAGGGTGAGTTTGGAGAAAGCATGTAATGGACTTTATTCAACAAACATTGAACTTATGATACCTATAGACTATCCAATTGGAAATGTCTAATCAGAAATTTTTGATATAGGACTACAACACAGAAGCAGGATTGGGGCTAAATATATAAATCAAGGAGGCATAATGATGAATTATTATAATTAGAGATGAAAATTAAATCCATGTCACCTGATGACATCTTAAAGATAGAATATAAAGGGAGAGGAGAAGAGAGGGAAGAAAAGGGAAGAGGAAGGGTAGGGGAATAGATCATAAGGACAAGGAGAGCACCTTGGAATTGATCCAAAATTAGAGGGATATGATAATCTAGCAAAGAAGACTGAAAAGGAACAGTGAGACAAATTGGCGAACGAAGCATGAGCAATGTCATCAAAAACAAGAGGACGGAATATCTAGGAGAGGATAGTAAATAGTGTCAAATGCTGCCAAGAGGTAAAGAAGGAAGAAGATTGAGGAAAAACCAGCAGATTTGGTAATTAGGATATCATTGGTGAAAAAATAATGAATATAATAAATGCATAGAAGTACAGAAAAGCCTAGTAAACAGAGCCAAGAGGGGAAAAAATGGACAACGACTTCCACAGTGTAAATGGAAAGAACCACCACAAAACAATTAAAAGTGAATGTTGCAAAGTTACAAAGAACAAGAATGGCCTCAGAGAAAAAAGAGAAGATTCTATTATCCTCTCCTTTGCAGATGAGAGAAATCAAGAGGTATGGATCATTGCATATATTTTCTAACTTTTTCAATAAACATCAGTTTTGATGGAGCATTTTTTTCCTTTTTTCCTCTTTTTCTTTTAAAAAAACAGTTTTTGCTATATGGAATGGCTCTCTGGGAAAGATACTGGTAGAAATTTTTACAATGTAAAAACAAAAATAGCAATACCATTTACTTTCAAAATTAAAATTAAGTAAAACTGAAAAAGAAATGTTTTGGAAAGAATAATTTCAGTTGATTAATGAGGTAGGAAACCAGAGTACAAAGGCTTGAAGAGAGGAAATTAAGGCAATGAGAATAGACATTTCTTTCTAATACTTTAGCTAAGCAAGAGTTAAAGTGTACAAGTATTTTTCAGCCTTTACAGTGCTGTGTCATTTGTCAGCTTTAACATTTTTCAGTTGTTACTATTATTATTATTGGTCCAGATCTATGACTTCCACTATCAATGTAGATTGGCAATTTAGAGTCTCAGAGCACTAACAGGTTGAGTGGATTTCCCATGGTCACACTGTTTATATTTATTAGTGGCAGAAATTGAACCTCAAGATCTTATTGAGCCCAAAGCATGCCCTCCATCCATCACACAACTTTACCCCTAAAAACTAACCACATCAATATTGTTTTTATTGGACTAAAAGTTTCTTAAGAATATCTATTTTTATTATGGTAAGATGGCAGAGTGAATAGAGAACTGCGCTTGGAATCAGGAAGACTCATCTTCCTGAGTTCAAATTTAGCTTCATATATTTACTAGTTGGTGGATCCTGGACAAGTCACTTAATCCTGTTTGCCTCCGTTTCTTCATCTGTAAAATGTGCTAGAGAAAAAAATGGCAAATCATTCCAATATTTTTATCCAAGAAAATCACAAGTGTGGTCATGAAGAGTTAGACATTCAGCCTCTGGCACATATTGGCTCTGTGACCCCAGATGAGTTCATTTAACTTCTCAGTGATCTAGGCAACTCTCTAAGATCATAAATTTATTTTTAAAAAAAAAGGTGCTGATCTGCATTTGTGGAGGAAGTTTCCTTACCTGGGAGTTCCCTATGCCAATGAAATCACAGGTCTAGTCCCTAGCCCTATTTCTGATGGCAAAGGGCAATAAATGAAAAAGAGCACAATCTAAAAAGATTCAGCACATAATCTGTGCAATTCTATTGAGATTGTTTTGTACCAATTTCCCAAATTCTATTTCTAATGAAAACCACTTGAGCCATCAGGGACTCCTAGAAGGGTCATGTTACCCCAGGAGAAGTGGTCACTTGCTTGTGAAGGTTTATTTGGATCTAAGGGACATACTGACCCATAAGAAAACGGTGCTTTGTCTCTGAAAAATTTCTGTAATCATCTGATCAATCACTGTTGTTTTCCATTTTCATACTTGGTGTTTACTTTGTAACTGGAAAGGTATAAATAATTTAGTATATTTCTGCAAGTCTGGTGTGTTTTCTCTCCTCCTTGGTCCCCTTATCTTCTTCCTTATCATCAATTCTTTGTCAGTGAAAAGATTCTGCCCTGTTCCTTGTATTCAGCTGCTTGAGAAAACATATAGTTCATCTATATTTAATGTGTCTTTCCTGCTGATCTTTCAGTATGCATATATCCCCGACCACATCTAATAAGCATGATGGATGATACTCAATTTAGCTAATGTCGACCCATAACTGATTACGGCAGCACCCATGAATGTGGCTGGAGTTATAGGCTTGTCAGCATTCCAATTACAAACAACCCCTTTCCCAGAAATTTATACAGCAAATGTGGGTGAATTCAATTCTCAGTATGAGTTTAGGTTATAACAGCTTAGCCCTGTGTGCTAGAGATTTAAATGACATGTAAGGTACCCAGCCAAAGCTCAACAACTTAGCTGACCTGCTCAGAGGTAACCGAATGGTAACACCAAATAAATAACCTATATTCTTTGATAAAATACAAGGGAG
This sequence comes from Gracilinanus agilis, assembly GCF_016433145.1. NCBI lineage: Eukaryota > Metazoa > Chordata > Mammalia > Didelphimorphia > Didelphidae > Gracilinanus > Gracilinanus agilis. Next base: position 117,002,742 of record NC_058133.1, read on the forward strand.
TTATATGGAGAGGCTGCCAATAAGTACTCAAATTTGTCCTTTTCAGATGAAAAGAGATGTAACCAATGACCTTTTCTAGAACAGAACATGAGGACTGAGCTCAGGCTCTCAATTGAGATCAGTTGGTCAACTGCTAAGGAATAGATTAGAAGGAGATATGGGCAAAATAAGATCCAGGATCAGGCTCAGAGAAAGATCAGCTAGAATATTAATGTTCCATTGGAACCAAAGTCCTGGGAAGTCATGGATCCAAGTTGCTGAGATCTAGTCAAGGAACAAAGTTAGGAGAGAAGGACCACCACCATGGAGATCCCTAAATGGTCTGTTGTCTTGTCCAGTTCTGGACAAGTTTGGAAGCCAGAATAATAAATGGTACTTTAACTCTGGTCTGAAGCCAAATGGAGGCTTTTTATTGCTGGCCCTGAAACAAGCCCCATCCCTTTCTTTAAATTCTGAAAAACCTAATAAAAAGATCAAGTCCTTCCACTTCAGGCAAAGGTTCTAGTAGGGGTAGCAAGATGAGAGTTCATTTATTGCTTTTAGGTTCAAAGTTCTCAAAATTGGAGTATAATGGAAGTATGATCTCAAGGACTTGGGGGAGCTTGTGCTTCCTTGGTTTGGGAGTCTCTCTCAGGGTGTTTGGAGGGCCCGTTACTGGTCAGTCTGGCTCCTTGGCCCCTTAGTCCAAGGCTCTAAACATATTCCTTGATAACTAGTCAAGCAGTCATTATACTTCTTATGTCCTTTGACATTGAAAGGATCAGACACATCAATAGATGCAAAACTTTTATCATGATTTTACTTTGAAATAACATTTTTAACCAGTTGCTGTTTTCATTGCCTCATAGGTTTAATTTTTATTAATTTTATCTTTATTTTATTCCAATAAAAAATTTACACATAAGTTTTCCAAATGCCTCCTAGATTTTAGAGAATGCATTGCATCCCTGGATGCAGCTTGGTCCTTAGAATTATTCTTAAATTCTGGTCTGACAGCTAATGGTTTTGCTATTTGTTAAGTTTTTCACCATCCCCAGCCATGACACCTACATTCTGTCCTCCTTTTCTCACTGGGACTCAGACCTTTTTTGGAGCCTTGAGCAAAACCAGCTAGTCAGCTTCCACCTCACCTAAACTAATCCCATCATTTCTAAGCAATGCTTCTGATTTAGCACCCTACTGCCCCTATTTTTCACCTCTTGCACCCCTTTATGTTTCATCTTTCCCATTAGACAATCTGGCTTACTTGATTTTATATTCCCAGTGCTTAGCTCAATGCCTGGTGCATAGTAAGCATCTAATTTTTAATTAATTCATTCTCTTTCACATTTTTCAATCTATACCTACAACTTTTAATAATAATATTTGCAATTGTACCTAGCATTTATATTCTTATTTAAAGTTTACAAAGCACTTTACATATATTACCTTGCTGGATTCTCATAATAATCCTGTGAGGTAAGTATTAACCACTAAAAGTTAAGTGACTTGCCCAGGATCACACTGCTAGGATGTGTCCAAAGCGAGATTTGAGTTTGGTTATTCCTGACTTCGAATCCAGTTCCCTAAAAAATACTCCAGGCCTGGCTCAAAATTCATTTCTATAAGAACTCTTCTATGACTAACCTAACTCCATATGACTATATTTTAACCCACGCCCTCTGAACACAGATGTTCCAAGCCATCTATTTAACTGTATAATTGTTTATATGTTGCTTCTTCTTAATCACATAGTTGTTTTTATTGAGTTTATTAAGATATGACAATGTTTGTACATGTTTTGTCTCTAAAGCTACAGGAAGCCCTGAATCATATTAAGAACCCTGCATTGTTAGGGTACCTGGATACTTTCTAGCTCTATGAGCACCAAGGGTAAGTCTCTAAGCCTCAGTTTTCTCATCCGTAACATGTGATTTCCTTCCTTCCTATTCTCTTAATCTATAATCTTTTTAAGGAAATAAAATGTACATAACACTTGCATTACTTATTTTATAAGTTGCTGTGATCCTTCATATAGCTTCTTGAAAAATTGGAAGCAATATATAAATGTGAGCTTTTATTTTATTATTAATGTTCATATTGCTTTTAACCAAAGTAGAAGCGTCTCAGTTATAGGAGCCTGCTTTCTAATTTCTTCATACATTCCCTTAGTAACAGAGCTCCAAGTAGTATAGTAGGACGCAGAAGGGAAAAAAAGAGATGAGTGAATGATCCTCCCAGCAGTTTATTACAATATCAGCTGGCATTTGTATAGTACCATTTTCTGAAGAGCTCAAAACATTTTCACATTTATTATCTCATCTGTACTCATGTTATTTTATTGAAAATATCTTCCCAAAGGGGAGACACAAACAAGGTGTTCTTTAAAATGTTTTAAAATCACATTATTTACAAGGTCCCATTCTTTCCTCTCTGTGTTACCCAGAGTGGCTATTTTCCACTTCAATCCAATTCTTTCCTTTGTTGAATATGTCATTTGGAAACGGTTACCACAAAAAAAGTAACTGAGCGAAGCATCTCAAGTCTATGCATTGCTTCCATTTCTTTGTTCCCTATTGTTCTTCCCACTTCTCCTTAAGAAGAACTAACTGCTTTTTGCCTAGTTTTTAATTCCCAAATAAAGCCTTTTTTATCTTTTTTTTATCTGATTGTTTTCACTCAGTATTTTATTCTTACAATATTCACTGTCATGACTTACTTACATTTAGATAAAATTCTCGAAGATATAGTTTGTATTCCTTTACCCTCTGGCCTCCCTTCCCTCACCTCCTGCCTATCTGGAACTAACTCCCAGGTCTTATACTGCTTTCTGGTTCCCCAAAGGTTCTCCTTACCTACATGCTATCATGTACTCCCAGCCTGCCTTTCTACTTCATCCAGACTTGTCTTTCATATATTGTGTTCCTTCTAGGCTCATGAAAAGTATTTTGAACAAAGGCTTTTGTGGCTTATACTGGCTTAATATCCTCCTGGATACTTTTTTTAAAATTTAACCAAAACCTTGAATGCCACAGTCCAAAAGGAGACAAAAAAAAACTATTTCAGGTTCTGAGGCAAGGCAGGAGAAAGAGCTTTGAGAGTGGAGAGGCCTTCCCTGGTACTCTTCAATCAGATGTGTAGATAGGGTAGGCAGCTGCCAAATCATAATTACATGTCATAGCACTTATATTCGCAATGCATTGAGCATAATTCTCTGAGTTAACAAGCTTTGACTGAATGCTGTCCTTGACTTCAAAAATCTTTATCTGGTATGTATTTTCCACTCAGCATATTCCTCCTTCCTCCTATTCTCTTAGTCTATAATTTTTAAGGAAATAAAATGTACATAAACACAAAATACTTTTTTGTGCAAGCATCTAGATCTTTGGAACTCTTATGCTCTCTCTTTCTCCAGGAAGCCTCTGACACTGAACATTCACCTTTTTCCTATCCCCCTAACCTTGTCAATGGAGGACCTTGCCTCATATTTCACTGAGAAAGTTGAGGCCATTTACTGAAAGTTCCTCTTCTCCTTATCTCACATCACTCAGATGCCTTCTACCACAATCTCCTCCTTTATCCCTCAGGTGAAAAGATTGCCTTTCTCCTTGCCAAGGGAAATTCCTCTACAGGTAGAAGTGATCCCAGTAAATCATCACACACAACAACAACAATGAAAAAAGAAAGAAAAAGAAAACCATTTTTTTTAGAAATTAAATTTAAAGAATGTTTTTAAAATGAAAAGAGCTAAAAATCAGATAACTTATCAATACATCCAAAAGGTCTAAAAATATGTGCAATGTGCAACACTTGTGAACTTCTCACTTCTGTAAAGTAGTAACGGGGCAATCATTTCTCATATCTTTTCTTTCCAGGCAGGTTTATTATTTACAATTTTAAATTTTTTTCTTTTGATTTTTGAATGGTTGTTTGTTCTATTTACATGGGTTGTAGTCATTGCATATATTTTTTTCTTGCCTATGATTACTTTGTTTCCCATTAGTTCATAAAAATCTTTCCAAGCATCTCTGTGTTCACTATATTGATCATTTCTTATAACTTAGCAATATTTCACAGTATTCATGGGCTACAATTTGTTTAATCATTCCCTCACTGATAGGCAATTAAAGTGGTACCTTGACACATGAGTTTAATTCATTCAATGGCCAAGCTTGTAACTCAATTTGCTCGTGTGTTAAATCAAATTTCCCCATTTCAATGAATGGAAATGCTCCAGCCCCAAAAAACCACATGAATTTTTTTGTTTTATGTGCTTTGAAATATGAAAATATACTTTATAAATAACAAATGAATGTATTTGTTGATAATAAGAAAGAATGCAAAGAAATAAACGTGCTTATGAAATGTTATTTACCTTCAAGGTCAGGGGAAGATGCTGGCGGAGAAGGTTTTCATTTCCTGTGCTATCACTTAGCATAACTTACTCTCTACACACCTAATGCTACTTTAAATGCAAAATTGACCTTACACATTACTTACGATATATAACTTTATTGCTAAACTTAATTGCTATTTTTTACTTTACTTAATTATCATCATTTTCTTCATTGAATTTTGGCTGTTTTGCCACATTTTCCATGATTTCACTTAGAGGCCCCTTCAACAAAAACTTTTCCATGGAAGTTTGTTTCTTCCTCCCTTTCAGAATGTTTCAATAATGTGTGAAATAAGTGTCATTTCACAGCTCCAGTACACAACCCATTGCAACTTTTTCTGGGTGTTTCTTTTCGATAAACTGCTTAATTTTTTTCCCAAATCCTCAACATTTCCTTAATCTCAGTTGTACTGATTACCTCATCCACCTCAAGCTCCTCCCCACTAATTTCCTGCAAACCTGTATAGGCTGCTGCTGTAACTCCTTCAGTTCCTCTGTCATCAGGACCCATAGTAAAGAGTTAAGAAATTTGCAACAACAACAAAAAAACACCTGATAATAAAGACAAAAATAAAGAAGAAAGCAAAAGCAATTCAATACAGATCCTCGTGGGGCCAAATAAACACTGAACTAAATGAGACAGCCTCATGTAACTTGTGAAACCAAACATTCTGCAGGCTTTCTAGTGGAAGATCATGCTTCAAATATCCACTCATGACTTAAAGCAAAAAATCCTGATCATAACTGCTCAGACCTCAAACTGCTTGTGACTTAAGGTGCTTGTATATCAAGGTACTACTGTACTTTGTTTTCAATCTTTGCTATCTCAAAAATTACTATTATAAATATTTTGTGTTTACGGAAATGTTTTCTGCTTATCAATTAACCTCTTTGGGAGTAGTAATGAAGCATAATCTAATCATGAAATAGCTAAATCCAGTGGTATGGACATTTTATTGAAGTCCCTTTATTTACATTTTCCAGTTTGTTTTCTAAATGGTTGGATTGATTCATGATTTCACCAGCAATGTACTAGGTGCCTGTCAAACAACTTCTCCAAAACTTATTGTTCCCATTGTTCTATCACCTTTGCCAATTTTCAGGCTATGAGTTAACTCAGGATTCTTTTAATTTGCATTTCTTTTTTTACTAGAGAATTTGAGCATTCTTCCATATAGCTGGTACTATTTCGTAGTTCTTTTGAGATTATTTGTTCATATTTGGCCTTTTGTCTAATAGGAAATGATTTTTGAATGTGTTTATTCATATTATATGCATTATTTATATATCTTGGAGGTAATCTATAGATTCTTTTAACTGGTATTTTGTTTTTTGTGTTCAGAAATTATGGACAATTTTCTTATATTGTTTTTTACATTATAGTGTTCAGGTTTTTTGATTTCCATTCTTCTGGGATCCTTAGTTCTCTCTTTACTCCTATCCTGCTTTTTTGCTTCTATCGAGATCATTTTTTCTCTTAACATTATTGTCCTTTATTTCTCTTATTCCAGATTAGTCTTTGCTCTATTTTACAATCCCAAACAGTTATTCTCTCTTGTTTTTTGGCGAGACTTGCCACTGTGGATTCAGATTTTCCTATTTTGTCAAATGAAACCTCTTCGTTTTACAAATAAGACACTAAGGCCTAAGGAGATTATTTAATTTGCCCAGGGTCACATAGGTATTATTAGAGTAAAGATTTGAAACTGAGTCCTCTGACTCTTAAGTAAGTGTTTTTTCCATAGTACCACTCTGCCTTCTAAGTAGAATGAACAAAGGCCACAGTGGAATCCTGCTCTTACCACAGTTATCATTCATAGAAAATTGACTCTCCAGATGGTCTCATATACATCCAATTTGTTCAGACCTTCTGCTTCACTTAGCAGTACATGTTATGAAATGACTCTTCTCTTCTTGCTAATAAAAATTGAATCTTATTACTACAATACTTAAATGATAGAGAAGCAGTAAGACCAAGTGAGTCAATCACAAAGTATTAGAGGCCTGGGTTTCAGATCCTTCCTCTGACCTACATTAGTTGTGGTGCCCTGAATAATATATGTTCAGCACTCTAATATCTTCAAAGATCACAGAGAAAGTTTAATATGACAAAGGACCCAAAAGTGATTTTGTTTTGGATTTTTTTCCTTCCATTGGTGTTAAGAGAGGAAAGAAAAGATTAGGGGACAGTGTAGTAGAAAAGAAATTGGAAACTTTTAAAACTTACTATTTCACTTAAATGGAATATGTAAGAAGATGAGTCTATGAACATGGAAAAGAGAGAGAAAATTGTTAAAGAACAATTCAGGGGCATACAGTGAGCATCTTATAAATTATTCTTACTGAATCAGAATAAGGAGAGTCGAATACACTCAATTTTGGTATAGAAATATATACCCTCACCTGGTCAGTGTGACAGCAGAGAGGAGATCAGCCCAAGAAGGGACGCTATCTTCAAATTATTTCATGTTGCCTTAAATGGCTAATTGTGCCATTCTAGATTTTATTAAACTTCATTCTATGCTCTAAGTACTCCTGGAACAACTAGACATCTTTTTCCTATGATTAGCTTTATGTAAAATGTCCAGTCTCTAGAAATCTTCTAAAGACCAGTTGTCTCTTATTATCTATGTCCACTACTGCACATATCTATTTATGGTTCTGACTCCTTGAAGAGGAAATAGCATGTAGAGCAAACTACATACTCATACCAGCTTAAATCTCAATACGAATTCAAACATTTAATCTCACTCCCTTTACATGTTCCTCCAACACACACATACATATATACATACACATAGAGCCATGTAGTTGTCTAAAAATCTTTAAATTAAAAATATCACCCAAAGGGCATAGGTCTGAACATGTTGTTTAGCCCAGCAACATCACTACTAGATCTATATCCCAAAGAAATCAAAGATAGAGGAAAAGGGTCTAATGGTAAAAAAAATATATTTATAAAAGCAGCTCTTTTTGTGGTGGCAAAGAACTAGAAATGGAAAGGATATCCATCATTTGGGAAATGGCTGAATAAATTGTGGCATATGATTATAATGGAATATTATTGTGTCATAAGAAATGATCAACAGGATGATCACCAAAAAAAAGTTATATGAAATGATACAAAGTGAAGTAAGGAGAAACAGGAGAACATTGTATCCAGGAACAGCAATAATGTACAATGATCAACTGTGAATGACCTATTTATTATGAACAATGCAAGGATCTAGGATGACTCTAAGGGACTCATAATGAAAAAGGATATCTACAATCATAGAAAGAACTGGTGGAGTCTGCATGCAGATTGAAGCAAACCACTTTTCCCTATATTTCCTTCTTTCACATGAATAGGAAAATGTGTATTGTATGATAGCACATGTATAACCTGTATCATATTACCTGCCATCTTGGGGAAGGGAAAGGGAAATGAGGGAGAAACCCAGATCACAGAAAAATATTATTAAAAACTGTATCTACTTATAATTAGGAAAAGTATGATAAAAACAAATTAATAATATTTAAGTGCCTACTTTGAGCAAGACCCTTTACTAAAGATCTATTCTAATCATGACATGGAGATGAACCTAGATTCTTAAAGGCTATTCTTGCTGAGTTCAAGCTCTCACAGGTCTATTGAGATGGAAAAGATTAGAGTACATTCTGAATTATAGCATGTATTCCTATTGTCTGATTATAAGCCTAGGTGAATTCAGAAAGGCCCAATCACCAAATATATGTTAGGTATGAAGTTATTGGGGGAAGGGAGGGTTCGTTTGGCTAAAGTAATCTATGGTCATATCATGAGTCGTTGAGGGGGCAATGATTTTTGATCTGGAAGAAATCTGTGGTACATAGTATGGTACAGTGGAAAATACTGCCCCTGCCACTTATGTGATCTTGAACTTATATGATCTTTTAAGGGCCCCAGTTTCCTCATCTATAAAATCAAAGGGTTGAACTAATTGACTTCTAAAATACTTTCCAGCCCCAAATCTATGAGTCTATGAAGCTAATCCAACTCCTCCATTTTACAACTGAAAAAAAAAACAACCCGTGAAGGTTAAGTGACTTGCCAATGGTCACCGGTAAAAAGTTGCAGAGCAAGGATTTGAAACCAGGTCCTCTAATTCTAAATCTCATGCTTTTTCTACTATGCCACTCTCCCCCAGGGGTTGGATGTGACCTATATCAGTGGAAAAATCATCCACGCTGATAAAATACCAGTTTCTTTAAGTATTGAAGTATATACACCCAAGTACTGTACCTACTGTGTATAAACCTTAAAGTAACAAAAGTATTTCTGTGTATTGAGTTCCCTAACAAGACATCTGAGGTTCAGGCTAACACAATGGTGCCATTTATAACACAACAAAAATCAAACCTGAGCCTTGGGTGATATGGTCTGTCCCCTAGCCATTGGAAACATGCCATGATCATCAAAAGAGAAATACACCTGATAACCAACTTCCTTCTAAGAACAAGACACACTCAAGAAAATGACAATGTTCTTACTTTTGCCCTTTTCACCAAGATAATTGGTTTAAAAAGTCCAACACACTTTCTTTTTAAGGAAGGAAGTCTGTTTGAGAAATATTAAAAACAAGAATTACTATAAAACAATCACTTTTTTCTACTTACAATTCTGTCAACTATAATTAACTCTTTTATTTAAAAACTGCTATGTATCTTGGAGAGTCTTATCCTGAAAATATCATGGTATCCTAGGGCGCTATGAAGCTAGTGTTGGGTATCCAAGTTATCAGACAGGAAAGAATCAATATATGCATGACCTGAACAAATAAGAGTTTAAAAGACACTGTTTAATAATCATAAATTAATATAACTCAATGGATGTGACTGTCTCCTTCCTTTTGGGGAAGTTTAGCCAAGCAGAGGAATTGATAGGAAGGAAGAAAGGAAGAATAAGAAAAGATGAAATGAGATTTGAAAGGAAAAATATTAAAAATACTAAATAAACCTCCAGTGATATCAGCATTTAATCCCTTTTTCTGGCAATCCTGTGTTAGAAAGAGATCATATCTTATGAGGGCCTCAGTTCTTAGAATCTATCACAACCATATTTGCAAGAAGCTATGGTGACTATAGTGTGTTAAGTAAACTAGAATTTTCAAGATTATAGTAACTGGGAAGCCACTGGTTATACAGCTTTCAGATGCTGCAAGTGAGGAGTAGGTTGATTTCCAAGTGGGAAATGGAAGATCTCCTGATTAAGGCAAGAGATAAGACTCCTGTGTGGGATAAGCAAGAAGCTCCTTCCTCTGATTTGAGAGAAGAGGGATATAGTTAATGCCTCTGGGGAACAAAGGGCAAAACTAGGTTGACTGTGAATTCTCTAACAGCAACAAATTTATCATATGAGAAGGAAATGTTTCTATATCGATTAATCCATCTTGAAGAAAATCTGCATATAGCACTCGAAGCTTCTCATCTCCAATTCTGGCTTTAGAAGACCTGGTTTTGAGCCCCAGCTGCAATATTTAACTCACTGTATGTATGCCTATAAGCCTGTGACTTAACTTCTCTGAAACTCAATTTATTCAGCTTGAAAATGGGGCTAACTTTAGTACCATCTACCTCAGAGTGCTGTTATAAGGAAAGCACATTTAAACTAAAATATTATGTTGTTGTTGTTCAGTTATTTCTGACTCAGCATGAATCCATTTGGGGCTTTCTTGGCAAAGATACTGATTGGTTTGCCATTTCCTTCTCCAGCTCATTTTGCAGATGAAGAAACTAAAGCAAAAAAAGGTTGAGTGACTTCTCCAGTTTCACACAGCTAATAAGTGTCTAAGGCTGTATTTGAACTCACAAAGATGTGTCTTCCTAATTCCAGACCCAGTACTCTATCCATTATGCCACCCAGCTACCCTAAAAATACTATGTGAATATGAGCTAATATGAAGGCATCATGGCTTAGTGAATAAAGAGCTGGACTGAGAGTATGGACAACCAGAGTTCAGGTACCATGTCTGCCACTGCTTGTGACCATAGACCAATTGCTTAATTCTCAGTGCTCCAGGCAGCTCTTCCATAATACTCTAAATTATAGGGTGAATGTTGGGGAGTTTCTGAAACAGAAAGCTTCCTCCACCAAGGAAACAACAGATCTAGACAAAATAAAATAAAATAAAAATAATTATTAGCCCAATAATCCACTAATTACTTAAAGTAAAATATCATATTTCTTGTTTCTAGGAACTCTCCAAATCCATACACAAACACATTCCAAGCTTTGGTTTTTTGAATTTCACAACCATTTTCCACTCTAGTTCAAATGACCCATCTCCCAAGCCAGACTGATAGCAGCACAGACTATCTACATCACCAAGGAAAGCCACAATAGATTATTTTCTTTTCTTTAAATTATCTGGCCTGTCTATGGGTACCATCCTGACCTCCCAAATACAGGAGCCACTGATACAGTATCCAAGGATTCAATTACCCACAGTTAACTATGGGGAATAGATTTAAGTGAAGCAAAATTGCACAGTCATCAGCCTCACTTTCTCTTCTTGAGTCATTGAAGCAAGATGAAAGACAGGACTACTGGTAATGGCCTGGGATACAGTGGATGACCTTGGCATCTTGGATGTCTGACCGAACTCTAAGCACTTGCTTTAGCCACCTTCATAGTGGTTAGAACAAATTGTTCTCATCTGTCCATTCCACCAGAAGAAACCTTCCTTTACTAACTCACTAAATTTGAGGCACCCTCAACCTGATTTAACCCATCTGCTGAGATGCTTTTATCAGAGTGTGGCCTGAGAGTGTTACAAGCTTCTTGGAAACACAGGTGAGAGTTGGGGGAAAGATGGACACCAAAGGTAGATGAGTAGCCCAGAAAAAAGTCTCAGCAAACCCTCATACCAGAGGTACTGATCCTCCTGGAACAATCCATGTAGGGGTATAATCTTGAAGGACTATATACAAAAATGAGGAAGGTGTGGCTTCTGGGATTGGGTTACTTGACTCTGACAGTGTGGAAGTCCCAATCCTAGATAGTTTACCAGACTGTGGTCATTGTGCATGCTACAGTTTTTGGAGCTGTGGGTGGGTTTGAGTACTAAGTGACACTAAAGATGGGTGAACAACCCTGAAAAGGGCTTGGTTTGCCCTCACGCTCAAGGTGCCAGTCCTCCTTGAACACCCATTCATCTGAAGAGAGAGAGCGAGCATAATGCTATATATTAATGTACAATGTGCTTTATTATAACTATATTTAGTGCAGGTCCTGTCATATTTTCTCTTTAACTTATCAATTAAACTTTATTATATATATGTACATACAAGAAAATGGCATTAAATATGCAGTCAGCAAGTGTCTGTTTACATTCATGGTTTGGCCAACTGAGTTATATCTTGGAACATATTCCCCAAAGAAATAGGTACCCTACTGTAATTACAAAATCCATCATAGGAATTTGATTGTTTGATCAATAATCGATCAGATCCCAAAGCGTAGGTAACCACATTGCCACAGAAAGGGACTGAAACTGTGACCTTATTGCTCTGGGGAGTTCCAATTTCAGGAAACTCCCTCTACAAATGAAAGATGATGCTTTTTCTATAACTTGTCACCTTCGATAGTTGGCTAGAGTTCTAGCAGAGGATATGAAATGTTCGTTTAATTTGGTGATTATTAAATTTAGTATATAAAGGTGACAAAAAAGCAGAAAATTGTCTAGACCAAAATACTGAAAGGAGAAGTGGTTTGTCCAGGATCATATGGTCAGTATATATCAGGAGCAGAACTTGAAACCAGGTCTTCCTGGCTTTCTAATCAGTTGTTAGATCCTCTGGCTTCAATAGCACCATGCAGCAAACAAATGCTCTTGTCTCTAATGTTCTTTACCCTCCCTCTGGTGTCTATAAATCCCACAGGAGGCCATTAGAAGAACCAGGTAGAAATTTCAGCCCTACATATTTTTGATGAAATAAAAGTCAATAAAATCTCTTTCTTATTTCTCTTTGCACTTCCCAGGAGACTGAGCCTGGAGTTCTTGACATCCTCAAAGTGAACTCTGTTCTTTGATTATTAGCTTCACAGCATAAAGCACTTGATGAGAAAAGCAGGGAAGATCAACACAACCCCTATTGTCTTTTTTCCCCTTTATCATTCCATTCTCATAATTCTCTTTGTAGTGGATTTCCAGAAAATCCAATCCTAGGATCTATAGGGACTCATTTCCTGCTCTCTCCAAACTCCTCTAACCTCAACTTCTCCTTTTGTAGCATAAATTTAACTGACTGCCCCCTGATCACAAATCAGGTAAAAAAAAAAAGGTAAATGCTACCTTTTTACAAGGAGACGGAAGGTGTCACCTATGGCAGGAAAACCATATGCTATTATAGGCTGTCACTCAAATGACCCTCTACCTACAAGGCATCTTAAACTAGATGTCTCATCACCAACTTAGAAGAAGTCAAAATGAATCTTCTCAGTTCTTTCTTCTTTCCCTATCCAACTCAATAGCTTTTTAAAGCAGCTGCTATGTACCAGTCATTGTGCTAAGCACTGAGGATAAAATGACAAAGATAGTCTCTGCCCTCAAGGAATTTACACCCTAAAGGGGGAGACAACACACTCAAGGAGGCAGGTAAAAGGAGGAGGAAGACAGTGTAGGAGCATCTTGTTTTGTAAAGTTGAGACAAGAGGGAGCAACAGATACATGCCCAGATTCTGTATCACGTTCATCAGTGCCTTGAGATCACTCAATGCCATGGTCAAAAACTTCAGAGTAAAGTTTAAATCATTTGCACCCTTCACAATAAATAGTCCAGTCTTTTGAATGAATGAATAAAAACAATATTTATCAAGACTGACTATGTGTCAGGCACTGTGCTAAGTAGTGGAATACAAATATAAGCACAAATGATAATATCTATCTTCACAGAACACAGATTCTAATAAGGAAAGATAACATATAAAGGGGAAATGATAGAGGTTGGAGGAGGAACTTGCACCATGGCATGGTTTGGAAGTGGTTGACCTGACTCTGAATAAGCCTAAAGCCTCCCTCCTCCCTTCCCATTAGAGCAGTATATCCAATCCTAATCTCTCTGCTGAATTCTGGTCCCAAGATGCCTTCTGGTCATGCCCCACATAGATGAATTAAGAGCATCTCAATTAAAATCTGGCCAAAACAAACTCATCTTCCCCTCTAAAACTACCCCTTTTCCAAATTTCCTAATTTATTTCAAAGGTACCATTATTCTTCCAATTACTCAGGTTTGTAACCTCAACTTTTCACTCTTGCTTACCCTCTAGATTCAATCAGTTGCCAAGTCTGATCCATTCGTTGCTCACCACATCTCTTACACAGTCCCTACCCTAATTCAGTACTCATCATCTCTTGTCTAGATTACTGTAGCAGTCTTTTAATTGGTTTCCTAACTTTTAGCCTCTTTCCTCTCTAATCTTTCCTCCACACAGCTGCCACAGTAATCTTCCTAAAGCACATCTGACAATGTCAGTCCCATGCTCAAGAACCCTATTGCTTTTATAATAAAATACAAATCCCTTAGCTTGGCACTTAAAACCCTTCATAATCTAAATCCAGTTTACCTTCCCAGTTTTCTCTAATGTAATTTCCCTTCTTGAATTTTACATTTCAGCCAGAATAACTGATTTGATGTTCCCCAAACTATGGTTTTCCATATGTTCTCCCCAAAACCCTTCTTCTTCTTTGCCTCTTAGAATCCCTGGTTTCCTTCTATGGTTCAATTATGAGCCTTTTCCTATGGAAAATGTTTCCTGATCACCCTAAATGCTAAAGCTCTTCCTCCCTCCTTCAATAAGAATGTAAACTTCCTGAGGGCAGGGACTGTTTTTAATTTTGTCTTTGTATGTCCAATAACTACCATGCGGTCTTACAAACAGTGAGCTTTTAAATGCTTTGGGTCTGGATTTGACACTGGACTCCTCTAAGGCAGAAAGCAGGGTATTAGGGAACCCTTTGTATTACTATGATCTGCTTCTGGAGTGTAATAATTAAAAATTTGGTTGTCCAAATGTAATAGTTATAAAACAATTGTTGTGGTCACCACTTATAAAATTAACTCTTAAGTCACAAGGATGTTAGTAGCTTTAGTAGGTTTATTACAGCACGGTAGATATAGTAAAGGGGAAATGTAGGAAGGAGGTAGAAAATATTGCCTACTTAAATTAACTTCCAGATCCAAGTGCTTCACCAAAAAGAGTGTCCCACCAAAGACAGGAGAAGAGCCAAAAGGCCAGTGTCTCTCGCCAGGGTCTCCCCAACCCAAGCAAGTCACTGAAGTTGAACTCCTCAAGCCACCAACACAGAATCTCCAACACAGAAGTCCTCCAATGCAAAAGAAGTGCCATGCAGAAGAATCCCTCTTTCAGCCAATGCCACTAAGGCAGCAGAATGAACAGAATGCCCTTGGCTGGCTTTTATAAGCAGTTTTCTCCTGTCACTTCCTGTCTCTCTGGTTTCTCCTTCATTTCACTGTGGGTTGGTCTATCACATCTTAGAAACCAATCAAAGTCTCTTAATTTGCCTAGCACTGCTCAAGGGGGTGCAGTGCTTGTGGTCTTTTAGAACTAAGTGTTAATGACTAAATAAGTGTGAACTTTCTTTGTTAGTGACTTACTAAGTGCTAAGTAGGGGTACTTCAAGTTCCTGATTGATTAACTTAAAATAGACAAAGGAAATAAAAAAGTCCTTTTCATAGGAGTCAGGACTAATGGAAGTGAAGTTTTCACATGAGGAAAGCACAAAGGGTTTGAGCAAAGTCATTTTACAGTGAACCTGGACACTCTCTCCAAAAACTCCTGTATTAATAACACACTTAGAACTGGCTGAATAAGACCTCCAAAGATCATCTGACCCAGTTTCATGACTAAACAAAGTTCAAGTATTTTTTATTGTTGTTATTTCCCACATTTTACAGATGAAGCAACAGAGGTCTAGAATAGTTAAGCAGCTCTCACATGAATGACTAAAAGAAAATGACTTATAGGGTGAAGGAATTCAAAATAATCATTTTTTAAGATTTGTTTGAAGAATTGTAACTATTTCACTTAGAGAAAAGAAGACTGGATAGAGCCAAGATGGTGAAGTAGAGGCGTGAAAAGTTCAAACCACTCTGAGAATTCTCTCCAACTAGCCGTAAAACAATGCATCAAAATGAATCTTGGTGTGATGGAAACAAGAAGGAGACTGTATGAAGCAATTTTCTTGCAGAAAGCAACTTATAAAGTAGGCATAGAGAGTCAGGTTCATTGGGTGAGAGACTCCAACAAGCACTATCACAAATCAACAAGTCTCCCCACTCTATCCCTACTGCTCAAGGTTCTGAACCTAGACCCATGTCAACTTTGAAGTCCCAAGACCCTGACATAACCAATAGCAAAGCTCACTTCCCCCATCCAGTTGAAATTCCTGTCCCTAGCATAAGCCTACAGTGATACTCAAGCCCTAGCATAAGACTATTCATAGTGCACCTGGCTAGTGCAATTACAAGGGGAGAAACAGAACCCCTGCCTGTGTGTAGTCAAGCCTCAGCCCCACTGCAAGGCAGTATACAGTTTGCCTGGCTGGTATAAGCCCAGAGTAAGACCCTGAGTCTTTTCCCAAGCCTAAGTGAGGCCTCAATTCCCAGCACAAGGTACCTCACAGTGCTTTGAGTCTTACAAGCTATCAGCAGGCACTGAGAAAGAATGAATCAGCAGTGGGAGATGGGTTTCAGAGCTCCCAACCAACAGGCCATCATACCATTTTCAGAAGAACTGAAAACTTACAAGAACCCAGAACTGGGGTTGAGGATAGCAGCAGTGAAAAACTGAAGTTTAAAAGAGTGTCCCCACCCTCTACCCTGAGAATAAAGTCCACCTTTAAAAGAAAAAAAGTCATGAAAAAGGGTAGGAAAATGAGCAAACATAAAAAACACTCAACTGTGGAAAATTATTATGGATACAAAGAAAGACATGGCACAAATCCAGAAGAGAACAATGAGATCAAAGCAGCTACACACAAAACTTCAAAGAAAAATTGGAATTAGAATTGGCCTCAGCCTCTGGAGGAGCTCAAAAAGGATTTCAAAACTCAAGGAGTCAAAGGAAAAATAGGGAACAGAAATGAAAGTGATACAAGAAGAAAACAGCATCTTAAAAAATAAAATTAGTCAAATGGAAAAAGAGGTACAAAAATCCAATTAAGTATAGAGTTTTTTAAAAAGTAGAATTGGAGGGGGCAGCTGGGTAGCTCAGTGGAGTGAGAGTCAGACCTAGAGACAGGAGGTCCTAGGTTCAAACCCAGCCTCAGCCACTTCCCAGCTGTGTGACCCTGGGCAAGTCACTTGACCCCCAATGCCCACCCTTACCAATCTTCCACCTATGAAACAATACACCAAAGTACAAGGGTTTAAAAAAAAATCTGAAAAGTAGAATTGGCCAAATGGAAAAGAAGGTTCAAAAGCTCATGGAAGAAAATAATTTCTTAAAATTAGAATTGGGCAAGTAGAAGCTAATGACTTCATGGGATATCAAGAAAAAATAAAACAAAATCAAAAGAATGAAAACAAATATGAACTATCTCACTGGAAAACAACTAACCCAGAAAATAGATCCAGGTGAGACAGTTTAAGAATTATTAAACTACCCAAAATTTATGATCAAAACAAAAAAGCCTAGATGTCACATTACAAGAAATTGTCAAAGAAAACTTCCCTGATATTCTTGAATAAGAAGGTAAAATTGAAATTGAAAGAATCCACCAATCACCTCCTGAAATTCTCAAATGTCAAATCCCAGGAATATTATAGCCAAAATCTAGAGCTCCCAAGCCAAAGAGAAAATACTGCAAACAAACAAAAAGAAACAATTCAAATATCATGGAGTCACAGTCAGGATTACACAGGACTTAGCACTTCTACATTAAGAACCTGGAAGGCTTAGAATATAATATTCCAGAAGGCAAAAGAACTAGGTTTACAACCAAGAATCACCAACCCAGAAAAATTAAATATATTCTTCCAGAGAGAAAAAGTTGTCATTTAATAACAGAAGCTTTCTAAGCATTCCTGATGAAAAGACCAGACCTAAACAGAAAATCTGATGTTCAAATACAAGACCCAAAAGAAACATAAAAAGGTCAACAAGAAAGAGAAAATTTAAGGGATTCAATAAAGTCAAACTATTTATATTCCTTTATGGAAAGATGATATTTGTAACCACTAAATTTTTTATCATTATTAAAGCAGTTAAGAATATACATAGACTGAAGCTGTGGGAGTATGTTGATTAGGATAACATGATATCTAACAAAAAAGAAAAACAAAGTATGAAAAAGAGTATCACGCTGAGAGAAAAGGTAAGAGAGAGATAGAATAGAGTAAATTATCTCACCTAAAGAGGCACAAAAAAACTATACAGTGAATGGAAGGATGAGGGTTATAACAAGCTATGCTTAAATCTTACTTTCACCAGAATTGACTCAAAGAGGGAATAACAACCATACCCATTTGGGTATAGAATCTTATCTTAGCCCTATAGAGAAATAGGATAGGAAAAAGACAAAGTATGGGGAGGCAGTTAATAGAAGGGAGGGTGAAGTTGAGGATGCAGTGATTAAAAGCAAACACTTATGAGGAGGGACAGAATGAAAAGAGAGAAAAAGAGCAGGACCAAATGGAAAAAATAAGATGGAGGGGAATACACAATAATCATAACTGTATGTGATGGGATGAATTCACCCATTAAATGGAAACAGATTTCAGAGTGCCCTAAAAACCAGAATCCTACAATATGTGGTTTAAAAGAAACACATTTGAAGCAGGGAGACACACAGAGTAAAGAGGTTGAGACAGAATTTATTATGCTTCAGCTGAAGTAAAAAAAAGGCAGAAGTAGCTATCTTAATCTCATTCACAGATAAAGCAAAAAGAGATCTAATTAAAAGAGATAAGAAAAAAAATTACATCTTGATTCTAGCTACTATATATAATGAATTAATATCAATACTAAACACACATCAAATCACATAGCCTCCAAATTTTTTAAGGAGAAATTAAATGAGTTACAGGAGGAAAGGGACCATAAAACTACACTAGTAGGGGACCTCAATTTTCCCCTCTTGGGACTAGAAAATTTAACCAAAAAAAAAACAAAAAAGAAATTAAGGAGGTGAATAGTATTTTAGAAAAGTTAGATTTAATAATCTCTGGAGAAAACAATGTGAATAAAAAGAAATATACCTTCTCTCAGCAGTACATGGCACCTACATAAAAAATGACCATGTGTTAGGGCAACTGAATGCAAAAAAGCAGAAATAATAAATTTATCCTTTCCATTCATAATACTATAAAATTATAATCAATAAGAAAAGACAAATATAAAATTAATTGGAAATTAAATAATCTAATTCTAAAAAAGGGAGTGGGCCAAAGAATAAATTATAGAAACAATCAATAATTTCACTAAGGAGAATGACAATAAGGAGGTAACATCGGAATTCATGGAATGCAGCCAAAGCAGTACTTTAGGGAAAAATGTATCTCTAAACACTTAAACATCAATAAAGTAGAGAAAAAGCAGATCAACAAATTGGGCTTGTAACTTAAAAAAAAACTAGAAAAAATTTAAAATACCCACTAAATTGGAAATCCAAAAAAAATCAAAGGAG
Source organism: Gracilinanus agilis (assembly GCF_016433145.1). Classification (NCBI taxonomy): domain Eukaryota; kingdom Metazoa; phylum Chordata; class Mammalia; order Didelphimorphia; family Didelphidae; genus Gracilinanus; species Gracilinanus agilis. The sequence continues at coordinate 117,021,786 of NC_058133.1, forward strand.
AAATTAATAAAATTGAAAGGCGAACCATTGAACTAATAAATAAGAATAGGAGTTGGTTTTATGAAAGAAAAAAAAACATAAAATAGACAATGCATTGGTTAATTTGACTTAAAAAAGGAAAGAAGAAAATCAAATCACCAGTATCAAAAATTAAAAGGGCAAATTCATCACCAATGAAGAGGAAAATAAAGCACTTATTAGGAGCAATTTTGCCCAATTATCTGACAATAAATCTGACAATCGAAGTAAAATGGATTATAAAAATATAAAATACCTAGATTAATAGAAAGTAGAATACTTAAATAATCTTATCTCAGGAAAAGAAATTGAACAAGCCATGAATAAACATCCTAAGAAAAGATCGCCAAGGCCAGATAGGTTCATAAGTGAATTCTATTAAATATTTAAAGAATAATTAATCCCAATACTACATATAGTATTTGAGAAAATAGGCCCAAAAAAAGAGTTCTACTAAATTCCTTTTATGCCACAACAATGGTGTTGACACCTAAGACAGGAAGAGCAAAATCAGAGAAAGAAAGTTATAGGCCAATTTCCTTAATAAACATAGATGCAGAAATCCTAAATAAAATATTAGCAAGGAAATTACAGCAATGTATCACAAGAATTATTCACTATGATTAGGTGGGATTTATACCAGGAATGCAAAACTGTTTTAATATTAGAAAAACTATCAGTACAATTGACCCTGTCAATAACAAAACTAACAGAAATCATAAGATTATCCCAATATATACAGAAAAAGCCTTTGACGAATTATAACACCCTATTAACATTCCTATTAAAAACATAAGAAATCATAGGAATAAATGGGCTGTTCCTTTAAATGATAAGTGATATCTATCTAAAACTATCATCATTTATCATCTGCAATGGAAATAAAGGTTAGAAGCCTTCCCAAAAAAAGATCAGGTATGATACAAGGATGTCCATTATCATCAGTATTATTTAATATTGTATGAGAAATGCTAGCTTTAGCAATAAAAGGGGAAAAAAGAAATTGAAGGAATCAGACAGTGAGAAAATGTAACTATTACCCTTTGTAGATGATATGATGCCATACTTGGAGAATCCTAGGGAATCAATTGAAAAACAGCTGAAATTATTAACAACTTTGGCAAAGTTAGAGGATACAAAATAGACCCACAAAAATCATCAGTATTTCTACATATTACCAACAAAGTCCAGCAGCATGAGATAGATAAATTAATTTTAAAAACTCTAGACAATATAAAATACCTGGGAATCTATTTGCCCAGACAAACATAGGAATTATATGAACACAATTACAAAACACTTTCCATGAAAATAAAGTCAGATATAAACAATATGAAGAATATAAATCCTATTGGGTAGGTCAAACTAATGTAATATAAATGACAATTGTGTACCTAAGTTAATTTGATAATTCAGTGCTATTCCAATCAAACAACCAAAATATTATTTTGTAGAACTAGAAAAAAATAATAACAAAATTCATCTGAAAGAACAAAAAATCAAGAATATTAAGGGTATTAATGAAAAAAATGTGAAAGAAGGAGGCCTAGCAGTACCAGATCTCAAATCATTCTATAAAGAAATAATCATCAAAACAATGTGCTACTGGCTAAGAAATAGAATGATGGATCAGTGGAATCGATTAAATACACAATATACAGGGGTAAATGACCATAGAAATCTAGTGTTTGATTAACCCAAAGCTCCCAGCTTTGGGGGAAAGAACTCATTATTTGACAAAAACTGCTGGGAAAACAAAAAAAAAATAAGGCAGAAACTAGCTATAGATCGTTATCTCATACCCTCCAAGATAAGGACAAAATGGGCATATGATTTATGCATAAAGAGTGATGCCTGAGAAAATTAAGGAAAAGTAGATTAATTTACCTATCAGATCTATGGAGAAGGGGGAAATTTTTGACCAGATGAGATAGAGAACATTATGACATAAAATGAATAATTTTTATTATATTAAATTTAAAAAGATTTATACAAACAAATCCAATATAATCAAGACTAGAAGAGAAACAACAAACTGTGGAAAAGTTTCTATAGCAAATTTCTCCAATAAAGATCTCATTTCTCAAACCTATTGAAGACTGAGTCAAATTTATAATATAAATCATACAAATAATAAAAGGATGTGAACAAGAAGTTTTCAGAATAAATCAAATAATCAAGAAATCAATAGTCATAGGAAATAATGTTCTAATTCACCCTTTAAAATCTTTTAAAAACCAAAACTTCACATCCTATATTCATATAAAGAAGTGATAAATCATATATTTTTCTTCTGCATTTCTACTCCCACAATTCTTTCTCTAGATATGGATAGCATTCTTTCTCAGAAGTCCCTCAAAATTGTCCTGGATCATTGCATTGCTATTAGTAGCAAAGTTGATTACATATGATTGTCTCAGAATGTTTCAGTTTCTGTGTACAATGTTCTCCTGGTTCTGCTCTTTTCACTCTGCATCAGTTCATGGAGGTCTTTCCAGCTCATATGGAAATCAAGCAGTTTATCATTCCTTATAGCACAATAGTATTCCATCACCATCATATAATTTGTTCAGCCATTCCCCAATCAAGGGATACCCCCTCATTTTTTCCATTTTTTTTTGCCACCACAAAGAGTACAGCTATGAATATTTTTGTACAAACATTTTCATTATTATCTCTTTGGAGCACAAACCTAGTAGTGGTATTGTTGGATCAAATGGCATGCATTCTTTTAAAATCCTTGAGGCATAATTCCAAATTGCCTTCCAGAATGGTTGGAACAATTTACAACTCCACCAGCAATGCATTAGTGTCCCAATTTTGTCATGTTCCCCCAACATTTATTATTTTCCTATACTATCACATTGGCCAATCTGCTAAGTGTGAGGTGGTACCTTAAGAGTTATTTTGATTTGCATTTATCTAAGCAGGAGGGATTTAGAGCACTTTTTCATGTGATTATTAATAGTTTTGATTTCTTCATCTGAAAACTGCCTGCTCATATCCTTTGACCATTTGTCAATTGGGGAATGGCTTAATTTCTTGTACATTTGACTTAGTTCCTTATATATTTGGGGAATCAGACATTAGTCAGAGAATTTTGTCATAAAATGTCTTTCCCAGTTTGTTGCTTCCCTTCTAATTTTGGTTGCATTGGTTTTGTTTGTATGAAACCTTTTTAATTTAAAATAATCAAAATTATTCATTTTATATTTTGTAATGTTTTCTATCTCTTGCTTGGTCTTAACTTCCTTTCCCATAGATCTTATGGGTATACCATTCTGTGTTCACGTAATTTATTTATGATTTCACTCTTTATATTTAAGTCATTCACCCATTTTGAATTTATCTTGGCATAAAGTGTAAGATGTTGATCTAAACCTAATTTTTCTCATACTGTTTTCCAATTTTCCCAGAATTTTTTGTCAAATAGTGAGTTCTTGTTCCAAAAGCTGGGATCTTTGGGTTTAACAAACACTATCTTGCTGAGGTCATTTACTCCTAGTCTTCTCCACTCTTCTATCTCTTAGCCAGTGCCATATTGTTTTGATGATGATTGTTTTGTAGTACAGTTTAAGAGCTGGTATTGCTAAGCCTCCATCCTTCACATTTTTTTCATTAGTTCCCTTTAAATTGCCCTTGATTAGAGTAATGAAAATTAAAACAACTCTGAGGTACTACCTTATACCTATCAGATTGGCCAATATGACAGTATAGGAAAATGATAAGTGTTGGAGGGGATGTGGCAAAATTGGGACACTAATGCATTGTTGGTGGAGTTATAAACTGATCCAACCATTCTGGAAAGCAATTTGGAACTATAAAACTGTGCATACCTTTAATCCTGTGATGCCCCTACTAGATTTATATCCCAAAGACATCAAAAAAGGGGAGGAAAGAACCTACTTGTACAAAAATATTTATAGCTGTTCTTTTTGTGCTGACAAAGAATTGGAAAATAGGGGGCATCCATCAAGTGGGGAATAGCTGAATAAATTGTGGTATATGGTGATGATGGGATATTATTGTGCTATAAGAAATGATGAGCAGGATGATTTCAGAAAAATTTGTAAAGACCTAGGTGAACTGATACACAGTGAAATAAGAAGAACTAGGAGAACGTTGTAAAGAGTAACAACAATATTGTACAATGATCAACTGGGAAAGATTTGACTACTCTCAGCAATAGAATGATCCAGAATAATTCTGAAGGACTTATGACAAAGAATGCTATCCACCTCCAGGGAAAGATCTTTTGGAGCCAGAATGCAGATCAAAGGATACTATTTTATTATTTTTACTTTATTTATTTATATTGTCAGATTTATTGGCATATAATGGGGCAAAATAGCTTCTAAAGATTGCTTAATTATTTATTATTTCAATATTGTTACATTTATTATTTAATTTACTTGTATTTTTATTTTGGGATTTGGGTTTTATATGAATATTCTCTTATAACAGTGATAGATATGGAAGTATGTTTTGCATGATAATATATGTATAACCCAGATCAAATATTGCTTACAATCTCTGGGAGACAGGAGGGAAAGCCAGGAGAGAATTTGGATCTTATTATTTCTGGAGACTTAAGAAAACTGTTATTGCTGTTCTCAAATATTTGAAGGGCTGACATGTAGAAGAGAGAATAGACTTTGACTGCTCAGGTATAACAGCTAAAATTTTCAATAAAAGGAAATTATTTTCTAATGATAAGAGCTATCCAAAAGTAGAATAGTCAGCTTTCAGAAGAACTGAGTTCTCTAATACTGGAGGCCATCAAACAGAGGCTGGATGACCACTTGGGGATATAATTAGAGGGATTTCTGTTCAAGACCTGATTGGACTACATCAGGGATTCCCAAATGTTGGTATTTCCTTTGCCCTTTGGCTTTGACTAGACCTTTCCATACTCCTTGTTCAATATGAAAGGAAAATTCTAAAGTTAACATGCACATAAGAAATAAATAGATTAATTTCGACAGGATAAAATAATTTACCAAATATTTTACAAAACCCTTTGATAAGCAACTTGTGTTCCCCAAGAGTATGCTCTAACCCCAAGTTCAGAACTACTAAACTAAGTGGTTCTGAGATTCCTTCCAACTCCAGAATTCTATGAGATAGCATGGTATAGTGAAAAGTGAACTGGATTTGGATTAGAAGTCTTGCCTTATTTGTTAGCTCTGTAATCAAAGGTGATTCAGAAGTCCTTAGAGTCTTAATTTCCTCATCTGTAAAATGGGGATAAGACTTTCATTCTCTATCTCTTAGGACTATCCTAAAGAAAGTACTGTGCAAACCTTAAAGCCCTAGTTATTATTATTATTGTTCAGTTATTTTCAGTTATGTCTCATTCTTCATGAACTTATTTGAGGTTTTCCTGGCAAAGATACTGGAGTGGTTTACCATTTCCTTCCCCAGCTCATTTTACAGATAAGGAAATTGAGGCTAACAAGCTTAAATGACTAGTCACACAGCTAGTAAGGATCTGAGACCAAATTTGAACACAGGAAGACACAAGGCTCACAAGGATCAGCATTCTATCCACTGTGCCACCCAGCTGCCTCATTATTATTACTAGTAAGTAGTATTTATAAAGGATAAGAGCAGAGGAACTATAGCCTTTGCTCCTGCTTCTTCTTACAGAGTAATTTCTCCCAAACCAGAGGTATCAAACATGAAGGCTACAACCAACAACACTCAAAATCTAGCCAGAAATCTATTAAAATGTACAGAAATATTCAACAAAACAATTAAAAATACAAATAAAACATAGAAAATGTGTGTGTTTCTTAGACAACCTGCACTGGCAGATATCCTTATGTATGGTTTAGTGGTCCCAGTTTCTATATGAATATTACAGTACTACCATGATTTACATAAATATACATCATTTCAGTTGTTACCCAACTTTATAAAAAGTACTCAGTAAACATAACAATTTTAAATCCTTTACACTAATAGGATAATAATTAAATTTCAAGTTAAAGATATTATAGTGACACATGAAAACAATTAAAAGGTTCTAGGAAATTTGATTTTTTCATATTTTCTCTATCCATATCATCCATCTATAATTTAAGAAATGCCAAAGTTAAGTGATGCCAAAACTGCTCCACATCCAGTATAAATTTGGTAACTTCCCTGAACTGGTAACACACAACTAATTTTTCAGCTAATTAACATATCTATCCTCTGGCCTGGGAACATTTTGATAAAAAGCAACTACTGAAACAAGAAAAAAATTATTATTATTCTAAAAATTCAGCTCCTTTCTCATAAACATAAAATTTCCCATGTGTCAGTTTGGCAGTAAGTTTTATTTTCTGTTTTCTATGAATTCTTTATGTGTGTGTGTGCAAGAAAGAGAGAGAGAGAGAGAGAGAGAGAGAGAGAGAGAGAGAGAGAGAGAGAGAGAGAGAGATGAACAGGCAGACAGTCAGACAAATTCTAGGGACCACCTAGCCCAAACTGTAGCTGGAAGAAAACTCCCATGAAAACATAACCAGTGAATACTTATCAGTCTTCAGTTGAAGGCTGGCCCAATAAACCTATGTGAGTTTTGTACATACTTAAAATTCTTATTAAAATAAATCACACGACAATTTTATGGGCAATTCTCAGATTTAGAAGAACTTTGTCAGATGATGACCCATTCTTCATTAGGAATAATGCTTGCAGTAAGAAGAAAAAGAGAGTAGAATAGTTTTAGACTATCTGGGATAAGTGGCACAGCATCCTGCCTCCCTCCAAGCATTGATCAAATCATTATAAGAACACCTCTTATGACTAATTCTGTTCCCCTGAGATTTACCATCCCTTTAGGAATATCCCTCCAGATGAGAATTTGGAAATGGAAGAAAGTGGGGAAGGGAGACAGAGAAGGGTTATGAAATCTAAAATCTATGTTCTATTTCTTTAGCAGAGGGCAAGATGTCATTAATAATAATATTTATTATTATTACTTATAATAATAATTTTTCACATTTTAATAATACTTTAAGGTTGACAAAATACTCACAATAACTCTGAGAGGAAGGTCATGCAAATTATTCTTATTTTACAAATGAGGAAACTGAGTTGGAACTGAAACCCTTATTCTCCTGGTTCCAAGTCTAGTCCTCCTTCTATAGCAACTTGATTCCTATATACCTTCAAGATCTCTGGGATTTGGTGTCCAGGAATAGCAAAAACATCCAGGCCCCATCCCTTTATGGATGTTCCCCATCTTTTTCCATCCTCCAGCTGGCTTGATCTCTTATAGCACACTATTCAAACCAGAACAACGGAGTAATGGAGGCATTAATATAATCTTGAGTCAAGCAGAGGGGCACCTTGCAGCAAGACTGTTAAAGGGGCAGCTATGTGGCTCAGTGGATGAAGAGCCATGTCTAGAGGTGGGAAGTCCTAGGTTCAAATTTGGCCTCAGATACTTCCTAGCAATGTGACCTCAGCAAGTCACTTAACCCCCATTGCCTCACCCTTATCAATCTTCTGTCTTGGAACCAATACTTAGAATCGATTCTAAGACAGAAGGTAAAAGCTTTAGACAGGGGGAGTCAGGCAGACCTGGGTCCAGGTTCTCATTATATATCCTGTTTGTAAGACCTGTTTTAGTGCCCCCTCGCAACTTTCTAGGATTATAAATTGCAAAGCAGATGCCAACCTACATTGGTAAAGGAAATTCCCTCTTACTAATCTAGACCCCCTCCCTAAAAAAATTATAATCTTGACAATGTGGGCCAGGTTGGCAAATGAGATTTGTGTCTTAACAGATCATTCTCCTTGTCTTAATTATGCCTAGCTCAGACACCAATCAGGAGAAGGGACAGATGAAAACACTGAAACCTGTCTTGGGAGCTACCATAGACAAGATGATAGACTTATTTTCTATCCTTCCTGACCTGACTTTCTTGCTTTCTCAAACAGGAAAACAGATTAACATCATTGGATCAAAACCAAGTGCTCTTTACCTGAAAATTGCCCATTCATGTCTCTTGCCCATTTATCAATTGGGGAATAGACATGAATAGGCAATTTTCAGGTAAAGAAATCAAAAGTATCAATAAGTACATGAGAAAGTGTTCTAAATCTCTAATAATTAGAGAAATGAAAATCAAAACAACTCTGAGGTATCACCTCACACCTAGCAGATTGGCTAAAATGAAAGAAGGGGAGAGTAATGAATGTTGGAGGGGATGTGGCAAAATTGGGACATTAATGCATTACTGGTGGTGCTGTGAACTGATCCAACCATTCTGGCTGGCAATTTGGAATCATGTTCAAAGGGCTATAAAAGACTGCCTGCCCTTTGATCCAGCCATACCATTGCTGGGTTTGTACCCCAAAGAGATCATAGATAAACAGACTTGTACAAAAATATTTATAGCTGCGCTTTTTGTGGTGGCAACAAACTGGAAAAGGAGGGTATGTCCTTCAATTGGGGAATGGCTGAACAAACTGTGGTATATGCGGGTGATGGAATACTATTGTGCTAAAAGGAATAATAAACTGGAAAAGTTCCAGGCGAACTGGAGAGACCTCCAGGAAGTGATGCAGAGCGAAAGGAGCAGAGCCAGAAGAACATTGTACACAGAGACTGATATACTGTGGTAAAATCAAATGTAAAAACAAATGACTTCTGTACCAGCAGAAAGCAAATGACACAGGACAGCTCTGAGGAATTTATGGTAAAGATGCTACCCACATTCAGAGGAAGAACTGCAGGAGAGGAAACATATAAGAAAAGCAACTGCTTGAACGTATGGGTCGGGGTGGACATGATTGGGGATGTGGACTCGAAATTACCACACCAATGCAACCACCAACAATTTGGAAATTGGTCTTGATCAAGGACACATGACAAAACCAGTGGAAATGTGCATCGGCCATGGGTGGGGGGAGTGCGGGGGGTGAAGGGGAAAGTAGGAGCATGAATCATGTAACCATGTTAAAAATGATTATTAATAAATGTTAAAAAAATAAAAAAAAACAAGTGCTCTCTCCCCTGGCATGTCCAATGTCCCCACATTCAACATCTCTACATGGTACCTCAATGTTGCCTGAAGGACTGTACTGAAGAATTTGCACCAGCTGTCAGACTTGGCTTTCTGCACCAATGTGGGAAAGTAGGGACCTGAAGAACTGAATTATAGGTCATTGCCAAAACTTCTTTGAAAAAGAAGCCCAACTTACTCCATCTAAAAACTTATTATTGGAGTTGAAAATTGGTAGGGAAAAAATGGATTGTACAAGAAAGGCCATCCTACTAAGCTGGGTATCCAAGATCCCACATGATCTGGCTTCCAACAGACCTTTTCAGATCTACGCACTATTTTGTGTGCATGTTGAATCCTCCCAGTAGAGTGCACCAACTCCTCCTTAAAGGTAGGGATGTGTGTGTGTGTGTGTGTGTGTGTGTGTGTGTGTGTGTGTGTGTGACTATGTTTGTATCTCCAGCTCCAATCCAGCATTATGCCTTGCACTAAGTGGAGCTACTCTCATACTTCTGTCTTTTGCATAAACTATATTCCAGCTAAACTATTCAATTTTCTGTTCTCTGACCAACTCATGCATATTCATATCTGTTGCTTTTATTCTGCTGGTTCCTCTACTTGCCCCATTTCTACTCAATGAAATTTGAATCACTCTTCCCAACTCAAATGCTACTTCCCACAAAGAGCATTCCCTGATCACCTACAACCATATGCAATCTTGCTTCTCTCTGCCTTTAATTAACATCTAACTCTTAGTAGTTTGGTTTTGGGGTGGGGCATGAAGGGGAACTTCATACAAGGAAGAAATGTGGCATGGTAAGTAAAACACTGGCCTTGAAATCAGAAAAGACAGACCCAAATACAGATTCAGATACTTACTACCTATACATTTTTACTCAACTTACTTAATTTCTCTGAGCCTCAGTTTCCTCATTCAAAAAATGGGAATAATAATTACACTCATGTTGACTACACAGGGGAAAACATTTTGTGAATCTCAAGATGCTATATATAAATGTGAGCTACTATTGCTATTATGCTATATTAGACTATGTCCCCTACTGAATTATAGGATCCCTGAGACAAGGGGACCATACCTATTTTATTCATTTTTTTTTAATTTTAAACCCTTAACTTCTGTGCATTGACTCATAGGTGGAAGATTGGTAAGGGTAAGCAATGGGGGTCAAGTGACTTGCCCAGGGTCACACAGCTGGGAAGTGTCTGAGGCCGGATTCGAACCCAGGACCTCCCGTCTCTAGGCCTGGCTCTCAATCCACTGAGCTACACAGCTGCCCTTTACTCATCTTTTTAACTTGACACACCCCCACCAGTTTCTTGAACAGAGTAGATGACATTCAGCAAATGGTTGCTAGTTTGAATTTGCCTTCCATTCTCTCCCTTTCTTCAAACCCCATCCTGGCAAGGAAGAAGTCAATGAGAAGGAAAACTGCCAAAGAGGAGGCATCAGAAGAGAAAGAAAAGAAAGTCCCTTAAAAACAGGGTAATCAGGGGCAGCTGGGTAGCTCAGTGGAGTGAGAGTCAGGCCTAGAGACAGGAGGTCCTAGGTTCAAACCCAGCCTCAGCCACTTCCCAGCTGTGTGACCCTGGGCAAGTCACTTGACTCCCATTGCCCAATCTTCCACCTATGAGACAATACACCGAAGTACAAGGGTTTAAAAAAAAAACAGGGTAATCAATCCTTGAACAATCAAGATTTCATGGTCACAGAAAGACAATGAAAGCGTCTTCAGAGATTTCTCTACAACTAACCCTTCCTGCCAGGGACTCTATCATTTCTTCTGCCAACATAGGACAACATCTGTACTGGTTTGCTCAGGTCCTTTGTTTCTCTACTGTCTAAAGTAGCAACAATGATTTTTTTAAAAGGCACAATGAGAGACAAGGAAGTATAGAGTAAAGGGATAGTGGACTTTGAAGTTACGTTTAAATCCCAACTCTACCAGTTATGGGCCAGATGACCTTAGGCAAGTGATTTCATCTTACTTATTCTCAGATTCTCTGGATATAAAATGAGGAAGTTGAACTTAATCAAGGATTCTTAAACTTTTGTGGAATCCTTTGTACCAGACTGTAGCCTATGAACTCCTCAGAATATTTTAAATGAGTTAAATAAAATACATAGGGTTACAGAGAAAATCAATATATTAAAATACTGTTCTCAAAATATTAAGAAAACAAGTTCATGGATTTAAAGTTGAGGACCCTTTGACTCAGATGGTCTTTGAGGTACCATCTAAGGCTGATATGCCGTGATTCCATTATGATAGTTTTCAATGATATATATAGCAGCACACTCACATAGAGCAAGTTTCTCTAAGGGTACCATAAAATTTTGGATGATACATTACTATAGTAAAATAAAATGTATAAATAATTTTGCTTGATATAAATTTTACTTACCCAGGATACATATTATGCAAAGTATAATAATCTCAAAATAAGCAAAACTTGCACATTACATATGCTAACCTCAAAACCCACCAGAACTTCAACTTACAAAAAACTAAAAGAAAAAAAAATTGCCTGCTCTCCCTGAAGAGAAATGGCACATGTGTATATGTCTCCCAACTCTCTCTTGGTGCTTTTTGACTAGTCAGTGTGCTGTGATTCTTTGCAGCAAAGAGTATACATTCCACAAGAAGAAAACAAAAACAAAAATCTTAGGCACCACAGTGTTTTAGAGACCAGAAAACAAAAAATGGGTGGGGGGGCCTACCTGGAACTATCTGATGTAGCTGTTGCTCTGGTTCCTATCGATTTAATTATACCCCAATTGTCTACCAGTACCCAAAGCAGCTTTAAAAACCCAATAATTATTTTTCTTTGTGGACTATGCCTGTCCCACTCTCTCTTGTCCTGCCCACTAAACCACAAGGAGCAATCTTCCTCATTATTTAGTTTTCATCAGCACTGCTGGACAAGACCAATGCCTGAATTTAGGATTAAATACTAACCTCATCCACATTCTCGAATGCATTGATGACATCATAGGGCAAACAGGACAGCAGGTCAATCACAAACCAGGTCTTCAGATAATTCATGCGGATGAGTTTGGGGTCAGAGATCACCTCCCCAGCTGGTCCAACGAAGGTAGTATGAAAATTAAGCACAATATCCACCAGGAAGATGACATCCACAATACTGTCCACAACCAGCCAGGCCACATTGTTCTGTCTTGTTTTAAAGGAGACATTGTAAGGGACCAAAATGGCAGTGTAGAAAGTTAAGATTAAGATGATCCAATCCCAGGTGGTCTTGAAAACACAATAATGTAAGATGATGTGAGGAGGAGTCTTTGGTGCTTCTTGCTTGTACTGGGGAAGAATGTCTGAACCCAGCTGCAAGACCTGTGGGGAGAGACACAAACAAAAAATACTAAGTTAAGACTTCTGATGCAGACAATTGTGTTATTGGCTTCTTCTTGAGATAGTCAATCATTTATGCCATCTTGGATGGGCACAGGAATGGGCACAGGAGATATATGAAGAAATATGGACATAGTTGACTCCACAAGTCATGATATTCCTCTTGAATGCAAATTACCCAGTAAACTATTTGGAGAAAAAAGAAAAAACTTGGTGTAAAAGAGAATGGAAACAATGAAGAGAAGAAAGAAGAAGCAGTAACAGGGATATAATTCAGTGTAGCAAAGAATTAAGTTGCTATGGCAATATATCCTATTAGGAGTGGTCAACTGCCAGTCATAAAAGTACAAGAATATGATTCTTCACATTCAAGTAGCACAATTTCATTAATCAACATTCCCATACACATTTGTAGCACAATAATTAGGTGCTACAACATATTGAATCATCGAAGACTAACTTTTGCTCCTAAAGTTTTAGTATGAAGTGTATATATTATATTATTTTTGAAATTGGTATGTGTGTAGCAAATATAGATCATTCAACTAATTACAATATTTGCTTAACCATAAAACTGTACACCTAATGGCATTAGCATTAGTCACCTCAATCATTCTCTTTTTCTAACACTTTAAGATTTGCAAAACACTTTCATTGCAACAATCCTGTCACAGTATTATTGTCCCCAGTTTGCAAAGATTAAATGACTTGCCCAGAATCAACAAGCATTTATCAAGACTGATTCTAGGTCAAACAGGATACTAAACAACAGGGATTCAAAGAAAAGAAAAGCAAAAACACAATCCCTTCCCTCAAGGAGCTCACATTCTGAAGGGGGAGGCATCATACAAACAACTATACACATATACATACACACGACTCAAGTATCCCTTTCATATTGTTGGGGATCAGGGGCACAATATCTCCATGATCTGGAAAATCTGTGTAAAGTATTTTTTGTTTTTTGCTTTCTTTCCATGCTTCAACTTTTTCCTTTTTTAACTTTAAAAAGAAATTGTGTATATTTATAGTATTAAAAGATAAAACAGGTTGAGATTATATGGTACTATACATATATTTTATGCATTTCTGAGTTTCTAAAATATTTCGGTATTGTCTACTGGAATTTGTGTGTGATCTGCAGATTCCACAAAACTCCCCCAAAATTCCCACTTAATTTCTTTGCTGACCTGTGATATATTTTCCCAATGGGAAAAGTTGCAATGTGGAAGGGAGACTTGTATGTATATATGTGTGTGTGTACATACGAGGTACATATACACACAAGGTATATAGAAAGTAAATGGAAAATAACTTCAGAGGAAAGAAACTTATAGAAGGTAAGCAAAGAGAATTAGAAAAGGACTCCCTCCTGCAAAAATTGTAACCTGATCTCACTCTTGATGGAAGCAAAAAGGCAGAGGAGAGAAGGCAAACCGTTACAGCCATAGGAGACAACAGAAAGAGACATGAAATTGGGAGATAATGTATCTTAAATAAAGAAGAGAAATAAGTTATTTTATATGGATCATAGGGTACATGAATAGAAATAACTTGTAAGAAAACTAGAAAGTCAAATATGGCCTTGAATACTTCCTTGTTGTGTGATACTGGGCAAGTCACTTAATCCCCATTGCCTAGCCATTCCCATTCTTTTACCTTGGAACTAATACACAATAGTGAGTCCAAGATGGAAGTTAAGAGTTTTTCTTTTTTAAAAGAAGCCTAGAATGTTAAGAAAGAGTCTGATCTTAAAGAGTGTTAAATGCAAGATAGCATTTTATAATGATCCTGAGGGTAATGGGAACCCACTGGAGTCTATCCTATACAGCTGAGAGAGATGGCATGATCAGACCTATGCTTTGGGGAAATCACTTTGGCAGTTAAGTGGAAGATGCATTTGGGTGGGAAGACACTTGAGGCTGAGAGACCAACTGGAAAACTATCACAAAAATACAGGAGAGAGGTGACAAGGGCGTATACAAGGCTTTGCCAGTAGAGAAGACATATATACAAGAGATGTGAGTTTTATTACTAAATAGGAAGAAGAAAATAGTATAATACTTTTGAAGAGTCAAAGAAAGGAGTTTGGAGAGGGGTTGATTTTTTTTTGAGAAGTAAGAACTATACATGTTTATAGGCAACAAGAGCCACTTTGGAGGGGAAAGTTAAATATGAGAGAGTGATGGAGCAAGATTCTAAAGGAGAAAACTGAAGATGGACTAAAGAGCACAAGTAAAAAGCTCCATACTATAAATAAACCCTATCTTATCTTCTTAGACTGAAACAAAGGTGTGTATTTGAAGTGTATAAGCCAGGAAATGAGAGAATTCACCATAAATTGCTACAATTTTCAGTGAAATAGAAAGCCAAGTCATTTACTTAAATGGGATTGGCAACTAAGAAAAAATTTTTTGGGGGGGGGGCATCTGGGTAGCTCAATGGATTGAGAGTCAGGCCCAGAGATGGGAGGTCCTGGGTTCAAATCTGGCCTCAGACACTTCTTAGCTGTGTGACCCTGGGCAAGTCACTTGACCCCCATTGCCTCACCCTTACCACTCTTCTGCCTTAGAACCAATATAGAACAGTATTGGTTCTAAGGCAGAAGGTAAGGGTTTTTTTGGTTCCTCGGTTTTAGTTGAAGTTGGAAGCCAAATTGCAGAGGGTTTAGAAATCAGTGATTAGGGATGAAATAGAGATACCAATTCTTAAGGATTTTAGGTAAGAGGAGAAGGAGGGATATAAAATGATAGTGGTGAGAATGGATAGATCAAGAAATGAGGTTTGGGTTGGATGTTTTTTTTATAATGAGGAGAAATCTTGAGGAGAAAAGAGATAGTTTAGTATGGGGAGTAAGAGAAGGATCTAAACACTTATAAAAAGGATTATCCAGTAACAGTGAAGGAAAAGCCGAAGTTAACACAGATTTGTAAAAGCCCCAATCAACATGATTTGCCAACTTCTTCCAGCAACACTTAGTAGATTAAGAAATTTCTTGGTGAGAATTAAGTGATTTAATGTCTGTTAGTCGTATACCTCCAAGCAAAAATATCAGGAAGCAATCTTTGTCTATTGCAAAACAATAAAACAAGAATACACCAGTCAAAAGAGATCTCCTTTCACAAGCTCTGTGAACTGTATACCCTGTGAGCTGTATTTACATGTTAGTACCCACCTCCATCTGCCCAGACTGCAAGCCCTGCCTGGGAAGCTTTTGGCTTCCTCTGAGTTTCTTATTTTACTAAGGCAGACCTAATATAGGGAGGAACCCAGAAAAGCTAAGCTAAGCTAGAAGAGCCTTAAGGCTAGGATTTACCAAAAAATCTTACTAGTTAGAGGTGAAAAGTGTACACAGTTGAACTTGGAAGTCCATGCCAAGCAGAAAAGTGCTCCTTCAGGGACTGTTTCTGCCTTTGCAGGTCAAACTTCTTTGCTCTGACAATCATTTCTAAATTTCTGAAATGAACTTTCTTTTCCCCTCATGTCACAAAACCTCTCTTTTCCCCTGGACTGGAGATTCAAGCCAAATAGATAATGGACTAAATAGGACTGCTCTACTGCTCTACATCTCTTCCACTCATAACTCAGCAATAGAAAGATTAGAAAGATCTCTTTCAAACCTGTCTAATAACTCTTCAAAGGTCAAAGAGAGTTCCAGAGAAAGAACAGTAGGAGTTGAATGGATGCAGATCAAAGAATACGACCTTTCACAACAGTGTATTTACAATATTATTTTGGGGTTTGGGTTTTGTATGAGCTCTTATAACAAGAACTAATATAGAAGTATGTTTGCATGATAATAAAAAAGGTCAAAAAGAAGTCTAGTTTGACACATCATGGGAATGTGTGCCATTGCAATTCCATTTCCCCTCTATAAGAAGATAAAAGGTAATTTTTTACTTTCAGGTTCAAAGGCTTTGATTCAGCATACTCTATGTCACATTCTTTAGTCTTACTTTGCATTTAATGTTCTCTGTTCGTGTGGTTTCCATCCCCATCCAACGGAATGTAGGTTCTTTTAGGCTCTATTTGTCTTTGTATCTCCCGAACCAAGCACGGTTCTGGAAGGATTAATAAACAGTTGTTTAATTGAATTGAACTAACCCATAATGTCTTCTCTAAAAGAAAATCAGACTCTGGGCTAGCTACAAGGCTCCTAAAAGATCATCCCATTTCTTCCTCCTCATTTTTCCTAGTGAAGAAAATGAGTCCTAGGGCAAAGTGCCTTACCTACAATCACATAGCTCATGACATAGCCAACAGTAGAACCAACAACTGCTGACTTAGAGTCTATTGCTTTTTCATAATGCTATGCTACTTATTTAGCTAATTAATAAAAGGTGTGGCAAAAAGAAAGGGAAATGCTATCTACCATTAATATCTTAATATTGTTCTAAGGATTAAATAAAATGTTAAAGTGCTTGATAACTAAAATGTGCTGTGAGTACAACTGAAATGTGATTACGAACAGACAGATGATGTGGAAAGACTGTGGCTTGATAGGGATCAGTCAGTTTCAGATGAAAAATCTACCTAATAGTCTCGATGTAAAAAAGTACCAATGGGCATTTTCTGAAGACCTGTAACTTGGATGCAGTATCCACATATCTTAGTACTGTCTGCCTTACTTTAATATGTATCTGGATATAGTGTTTTTATTTTGAAACCCATAAAAATAATAGTAACTAAATTTCATTTTTGTAACAACACTTGGGCTCTGAACATTCAGAAAGGTGTGCTCTACCTTTAAGATAAGCAAATAGAAGTTGTGAACTAGACCATTCTGGAAAGGAATATGGAGTTGTGGTTTTTTTTGGGGGGGTAAATAAAAGCCTTATAATCTTTGACCCAGAAATGCCACCACTAGGCATATATTCTAAGAAAATTAAAGATAGAAAGATCCCATGTTATACTGAAATATTTATGGCAGCACTTTTGTATCAGTAATGAATTGGGATCACATTAGATGCCCATCTATTGGAGCATGAAAAAAAAACAAGTAATGGTACCTGGATTTAATAGGATATCACTATATTCTAAGAAACAATGGATTTGAAGAATCAGAGAAGCATAGGAAAGCCTAGAATGAAGTAAACTGAACCATAAAAGCAATATACATACTTACTACAACAATATAAATGGAAAGAACAAAAATAAATCAAAACTGGACATTGTGGTTATAAGAGTCAAGCTTGGTTCCTGAAGGAAAAATGATAAAATGCATCTCCCCCACTTTTTCATTAAGGTGGTGGAAATACAAGTATGGGAAAGAGCGTAAACTCTCAGGATCATATGTGTATAGTACTGCATCCCCAAGTGGTCTGTCCCTACCTTTTCTTATTTCCCCTTCTCTTCTTCCCTACAGGGTAAGATTGGTTTCTATAGCAAACTGGGTGGATGTTGTCCTTACTTTGGACCACTTCTGATGAGATTAAGGTTCAAACATTGCCCCCCCAACCCAACTTCCTCTCTATTATGTTGATTCTTATTCTTCTCATGTGAGATAATTTGTCCCCAATTTTCACAACATGATGAACATGGAAGTATGTATTATATGATACATATATTATTATGAACATTGATCACAAAATGTCAGAAGACTTATTGAAAATTATAATGACATGTAATCTGGGGGGGGAAATTAACTTAAAAATAAAATAAAATACATAAGATTACAAAAGGAAAAATAAGTTCTATGATTCCCAGAGCATTGTAAAAAAACTATAAAGGCCTTAAAATAAAACAAATATGATTATTTTATTATCCCAACTATCCTGCTTATCAGAAATAAAAGCTTCACTTTAAAAGAATGCATGCCCTTTGATCTAGCAATACCACTACTAAGTTTGTACCCCAAAGAGATAATTAAAAAGGGTTGTACAAAAATATTCACAGCTGCACTCTTTGTGGTGGCAACAAATTGGAAAATGAGGGGGTGTCCCTTGATTGGGAAATGACTGAACAAATTGTGGTATATGATAGTGATGGAATACTATTGTGCTATAAGGAATGATGAACTATCTGAATTCTATATGAACTGGAAAGACCTCCATCAACTGATGTTGAGTGAAATGAGCAGAACCAGGAGAACGTACACAGAAAGTGAAACATTATGAAATAATCAAATGTAATGGACTTTGCTACTAGTAGCAATGCAATGATCCAGGACAACTCTGAGGGACTTATGAGAAAGAACACTATCCCATCCAGAGAAAGAACTGTGGGAGTAGAAATGCAGAAGAAAAGCATATGATTTATCACTTGTGTATATGGGTATATCATTTGGGTTTTTGGTTTTTAAAAGATAACTCTATTACAAAAATGAATAATATGGAAATAGGTATCGAGTGAAACTGCTTGTCAGTTCTGGGAGGGGAGAGTTTGGAAAAGGGGAGGGAGACAACGTGAATCATGTGACCATTGACAAAGATTTAAAAATATTAAAAAAAAAATTTAAGGAAAGAAAGAAAAAAGCTCCACTAAGTAGAGGTGATTTGAAGAATCTGGAATACTGGTGTTTTTTTGTTTCAGTTTGTTTTGCTTTCAAACAAGATGGGGTTGAGACCAAGGTCATTGAGAAAGAACTTTAAAAAGAGCAGTTCCTTACCAACCTAGATGACTGAAGGCTAAAATCACATAAGGCTTCTTGGTTCCAAAAAACAAGCCCTCAAGACAGAATAACATTTTGAAGGGAAAAATAGCAATTCTGGTGACAACAATTTTGTGAAATCCATTTGGATTTAGTTAGTGAATTTGTCAATCAGATTCAAAAGTTTGAGTGAATCTGTCTTTACCTAAGGGAAGTCTGAGTCAGTAGTGTCTTCACATTTCTCTGAAATAGCAACTCATTCATATTTCAATTTGTTTTTCCAAAAAGTTTTCTGGATTTCTAGTTCAAAGAGAGCTGTTGGGTGATTTTATTCAAGAAGTTCTCTAGTGGGGGTAACTAGGTAACTCAGTGGATTGAGAGCCAGACCTAGAGACTGAAGATCCTAGGTTCAAATCTAGCCTCAGACACTTCCTAGTTGTGTGACCCCTGAGCAAGTCACTTAACCCCCAATGCCTAGCCCTTACTGCTCTTCTGCTTTGGAACCAAAACACAGTATTTGATTCTAAGATGGAGGATAAGGGTTTAAAAAAATGATTTCTCCATTCCCCATTTCTGGAACTAGATCTTTTATTTTTAAGCAATGATATATCAACATCATGAAGAGAGGCTTTAATAAATGGACTTTGGGGTTCGGATGATTGCAGATTCTCTTCCCACTTTTTTTTCTGGAAGATTCAAACAGTTAGAATCCCCCAGAATAGCCTTTTGGTCTTTACTCCAATCCATATTTGAAGTGAACAGTTTGTAGGAAAAGCCAGAGGAAGAGAACAAAGAGAAATTCTACTCCATTGTCTTTTTATAACTGCAACTTCCCAATGGGAATTCAATGCTCCTAAGATCCAGGCAAAAGTACAAACTTTGCATTCACTTATCAGAATGTCCAGATGCCACAATAGCTTTTTTAGAAGAAAAGAATTAAAGTATTAAAGTGGTTAATGGTTCAATTCAGTTGAAAACATTAATGACCTTTCTTCCTCCCTCCAATCCATCTAGAAGAAATCCACCAAGTATTGTATAGTAAGAAGGAAAAGCTAAGGAAAATCAATGTGGGTAGTGATCCCACTGTCTAATACCATCTGTGAGTGTATGTGCCAAGGTTCTGTGCTAAGGTTACTCACTGTATGCATTAGTATCTTCAGGGTAAGTAAGGTATAGGTGATGCTCAGCACCAATCTTCTTCCAACTAGTATGGGACGCAAGATTCTTGATCATTTCTGTTTCAGAGAAGCCATATTAGGGCAGCCTCCCAGACAGCCTGTTCTAGGAAAGCAATTTACTTTGGTCAATATGGGAATGCCTCCTTCAAATGCTTCCGTTTGCCAGTCCCTGAATATTCAATTGGTTTATCCCCTTAAAATAGAGGTTTCTTAAGGGCAGGAATAACTTAGGTGCTTGAGATCCTATACTTCCCCTGAGCCACATTCAGTTAGATGCTATCCACAGAATAAAAACCCCTGTCTCTTCTTTACTTTATTTCCCCAGATCCCAGTATAAAGTAGGTGCTTCATAGAGGCTGCTACCTCACTTTTCAAGTCAGTTCAAGAACTGGGAGAGGAAGAGATCCCGCAAATTAAGAAAATCAGCATGACTAAATACCCACTTCTTAATAGCACTTTTACTTCCTTAGACCTCTCACTCCTAGCCTTTTATCCTTGAAATAAACCTGAGAGGGGATTTTTCAGACAGGAAAATAAAGCCTGGTAGCCCAGGGAGCTGAAGTATCACCCTGAGTCACACATAGTGAGTCAGAGGCAGAGCTGAAATCAGAACTCAGGTTTTCTAACTCCCAGCCTGAAGATATTCCAATTAATCCAAATAAACAGGATTTGATGATTTCTAAAGAATTCACACATATATTAGCTTCATTTGGGCTTCACAAAAACCATGTGAAGCAGGAAGAATATGCTTGGAAGCATCATAATTTTTTAACAATACTGAATAAAGAAAAAAGATTTTTCTAGCCCTGGCTCTACCCTATTAGCTGTATGATTTTGAACAAGCCTCTTGATCACTGAAAGCTTCAATTTCCCAGTATGGAAGTGGTAGAAGTGATATTTGCTCTGCTTACTTTATGAAATTGTCATGTGGCAAAATAAGATAATATTGGCTTTGAAAATGGTGAAGCCAGAGATGGAGCCAAGATGGTAGAGTAAAAGCAGGGGCTGACCTGAGCTCTCCCAAATTCCTCTTCAAATTTATATTAAAATAATACCTCAAAACAAATTCAGAAGCAGCATAACCAGCAAAAGGACAGGATGAAACATATTTTCCCATCCAAAACAACTTGGAAGGTCAACAGGAAGAGTTTCATCTCCCTGGAGTAAGAATGGACCATAGGCTACAAACTGACAGGTTAGCAGCAGGCCTTTGAGGTGACTGAATCAGCCAGTTACCCACAGATGGTAATGGGGGTAGGCAAGTGGTCAGAAGGAGATTATAAGAGACTTTTTGCTGGCACTGGGAGCAGGACCCTGTTGCATTGCCAGTACATGGTTCCAGACTTCCCTCACAGGAGCAGAGACCCTGGTCACAGTTCCAGAACAGAAAAGGGTACTAGTGTTCACTAATAGACAATAGTATAGTCCAGGAGAGCAGTGACCACACATATCCTTAGATCATAGGGATCTGATAACTTGAAAGAACTGATAATTTAAAGATCTCCAGGACTAACCCTAAAAAGAGAAGCAAAAAAAAAAGCCTGATGGTTGGTGGAGTGTAATGTTCTAACCTGGGAGCAAAGCCCAACTTTAACATTAAGTTCAAAGTCAAGAAATAGGCTTGAAAATGAACAAATAACAAAAAATAACCTGACCATTGAAGGTTGTGATGGTAACATGGAAGCTCAAAACACAAAATCAGAAGAAGATGGTAATGGTAAAAAAGATACAGGCAAACTCTTAAGGGGGAAAAAGTGTGAATTGGACACAAGCACAACAAGGATTTCTGGAAGAATTCAAGAAGAATTTTTTAATTAATTAAGAGAAGTAGAGGAAAATTGGGGAAAGAAATGAGAGTGATACAAAAAAATCCAGAAAAAAGAGTCAACAGGTAAAGAAGTAACAAAAAATACTGAAGAAAATAATCTCTTAAAAATAGAATAGGCCAAATGGAAAAAAGGAACAAAAATCCACTGAAGAAAAGAATTTCTTATGAAACAGAATTGGCAAAATCAAAAAAGATATACAAGGATTCACTAAAAAGAAGAACATATTAAAAAGAATTGGCCAGATGGAAAAGGCGACATAAAACCTTGCTGAAGAAAGTAATTTCCTAAAATAGAACAGGACAAGTGAAAACTAATGATTCCATGAAGCACTGACAAACAAACAAAATAAAAAGAATGGAAAAAAATAGAAGAAAATTTGAAATATCTCATTGGAAAGAAAAACTGACCTGGAAAATAGATTGAGAAGAGATAATTTTAAAATTACTAGACTACCAGAAAGTCATGATAAATAAAAACATTCTTCTCATCATATTCAAGAGATTTTTAAGGGATATTTCCAGATATCCTAAAAGCAGAGGGTCAAATAGAAACTGAAAGCATCTACCCATCACCTCTTAAAAGAGATAAAAAATGAAAGCCCCAGCCAAATTCCAGAGCTCCAAGGTCAAGGAGAAAACATTACAAGCACCCAGAAAGAAACAATTCAAATATTGTGGAGCAATAATCAGAACAAAACAAATATAGTAGTTTCTTCATTAAGCATCTGGGGGGTACAATGGAAAGAAAACAGGACCTACAATCAGGAAGACTAGCTATGTGACCTTGAGCTAATTGCAACATTTTTTGCCTCAGTTTTCTCATATTATAAAGTGGTCTAGAGAAGGAAATGGCAACTCTTCTAATGTCTTTGCCAAGAAAAGGTGACCACAAAGAATTGGAGACTCCTGAACAACATTAAAGGATTAGAAGGTTTAAATTATAATCTTTCAGAGGGCAAAGGAGCTAGGATTACAACAAAGAATCACCTACTCAGGGAAATTGAGTATGATGCTTCAGGGGGGGGAAATGGGTATTAGATGAAGATAAGGACTTTTGAATATTCCTAATAAAAAGACCAGAACTGAATAGAGAATTTGATTTTCAAATACAAAAATTCAAGAAAAGCATAAAACGAGAAACCATAAAGGATTCAATAAGGTTAAAATTTTTATATTCTTACATGGGAAGTTATCTCTAACACCTAAAATCTTCATCATTGTTAGGGCAGTTAGAAGTTGACTATGATATGACGATATCTTTTAAAAATGGAAATAAAATTAAAGAGTAAGAGAGGGATGCAATGAGAGGAGGAAGGAAGAGGTAGAATGGAGTAAATGATTTCTCATAAAAGAGGGGCAAAAGAGCTATTATACTGGAGGAGAAAATGTGGTGGGAAGGGTGATGGACAATGCTTGAACCTTACTTTCCTCAGAACTTACTCAAAGAGGGAATAACATACACACTCATTTGGGTATTGAAATCTATCTTATCTGACAGGAAAGTAAAAGAATTGGGGGATTAGAGAAGAGAGGACTGAAAAAAGGACAAATTTAGGGAGGCAGTAGTTAGAAGCAAAACACTTTTGAAGAGGGACAAGATGAAAGAAAATACAAAGATAAATGGGAGGGGGAGTAGGATGGAGGGAAATATACCATTAGTAATAAAAACTGTGAATATCAATGAGATTGACTCATCTATAAAACAGAAGTGATAGCAGAGTGGATTAAAAACAAGAATCCTACAATATGTCGTTTATAAGAAACAAAAATTTTTTTCTAATAAAAGCATCATTTTTCAGACATAGAGAGAACTGAGACTAATTTAAAAGAATAAAAGTCATGACCCACTTGATAAATAGTCAAAGGATATTAACAGGTAGTTTTTAGATGAAGAAAATCAAAGTTATCTATAATCATATGAAAAAGTGTTCTAAATCACTATTGTTTAGAAAAATGAAAATGAAAACAACTCTGAAGTAATACTTCATATCTCTAAGATTGGCTAATATTACAGAAAAAGAAATGCAAATGTGGGAGGGGATATAGGAAAATTGGAACACTAATATCCTGCTGGTGCAATTGCAAACAGATTCAACCATTCTGGAGAGCAATTTGTAACTATCACCAAAAAGTTCTGAAACTGTGCATACCCTTTGATGACCCAGAAATATCCCTATTAGGTCTGTATCCCAAAGAGATTTTTTTAAAGGGAAAGGACCTATATGTCAAAAATATTTAAAGCATCTTTTTGTAGACAAAGATTGGAAAGTGAAGGGATTGATTTACATAATCTCTATTGGTTCCCATTCTCAGAATTATCAGAAAATCAAATGGAGATTGCTCAAACAAATTAGGGTATATGATCATGATGGAATGCTATAAGAAATGATGAGCAGGATACTTTCAGAAAAACTTGGAAAGACCTACATGAACTGATGAAAAGTAAAGTGAGCTGGACCAGAACATTGTACATAATAACAGCAATATGGTAATGATCAACTGTGAGAATAATTAACTGTAAGTGACTTAGCTATTCCCAACAATACAATGATTTAAGACAATTCCAAAGGATTCATGATGAAACATGCTATTCATCTCCAGAGAAAGAACTGATGGAATTTGAACACAGACAGAAGCATATGTTTTAAAGTTTTATTTTTCTTTAGAGTTTTTTGGTCTTTGTTTTCTTTCACAATATGCCTAATGTGGAAATTAAAATATTTTTATGCCTGCATGTAAATAACTTATGTCAAATAGCTTTCCTTTTAAATGGGCAGTTGGAGTGGAAGGAGAGAAAAAATTTGGAACTCAAAAATTTTTAAATGAATGATGAAAATTGCTTTTGCATATTACAGAAAAAAGATTTAAAAAGAAAAAGGGAAAGCCCTACACAAATATGAAGTGGCATTATCACAAAAGATGGTCTATGGAAAAAAATTAACCTAAATTCTGAGGAAAAGAACCAATGGAAATCAAGTGACAAGCTTGAGTTATGAGAAAGGGACATTAGGGAGAACAGTTTTAAACTAAAGTTGGAGATGATCTGAAGATATTACTGTTTTTTAACCAAACTGAATTGTCTACAATTTCTTCCTCCAACTTTTCCTGGTGTCATGAAAGAAAGGGGTCTGCAAAATATTCAGTTCAAATGTAGCATGGAGTACAGATCCAAAGTCATACTGGGCGTTCTAACTGATTGAATGTTGCTATGTATGTATCCCATTCCAACTGAATTGTCTATAATTCAATAGAAACTATGAAATTGAGTGGTATATGGCTTATTGACTTGTGCTGACCACAACTGTTGCTATTATAAATGCCCAAATTATAGATATTTATTTAGGTGGTAGATTCCCAAAGGAGGAACCATGTTTTCTCCCGTGAAAACTCAATTTTCATTATATTGCTACATTTAGCATCTGAGGTATCTTATTTAGAACACATTGTGCTTTCACCAAATAGATCTATTGTCAAAAAGGACCTTGCTTTCTTTGAGAGCTACAAGCTGAAAGAGTTTAGCTCCTCGAAGGTTAAAGCTGAGGGAAAATAAGAACACAACCTCAAAATAAGTACTAAGTTACTTGAGAATTCTAAAATCTTCTTGTGGAACTGAAATTTAGGGATCAGTATATAGTTGGCATCTCTAAGATCCCTTGCAGCAATAATATCAGACTCAAATGGAAACAGGAATGACTATTATATACATAAGGATGCCTATGGGCTACATACAGACTTAGTTTTTAAATGTAATGTTTACTATATTTTTTATGTTAAATTATTTTGTTAAATATTTCCCAATTGTATTTTAATCTATTGAGAGCATACGCAGGAGTTTGAGTCAGAAAAGCTGGCACTTTTGCCTTATAATAAAAGCAACTGATGTAACCCAAATGATTGTCTGAGATTGGAGAGTAGACTATTAGAAAGGTAGTACACTAATACACTGCTGGTGGAGTTGTGAGTTAATCCAATCATTCTGGAGGGCAATTTGAAACTATGCCCAAAGGGCTTTAAAAGATGGCTTGCCCTTTGATCCAGTCATAGTAATTCTGGGTTTGTAACCCAAAGAAATAATAAGGGAAAAGACTTGTACAAAAATATTTATAGCTGTGCTCTTTGTGGTGGCAAAAAATTGAGAAACAAGGGGGTATCCTTCAATTAGAGAATGACTGAACAAATTGTGGTATCTGATAGTGATAGAATACTATTGTGCCTAAAAGGAATAATAAACTGGAGGATTTCTATGTGAATTGGAAAGAACTCCAAGAATTGATGCAATGTGAAAGGAGCAGAATCAGGAGAACATTGTACACAGACTGATACAATGTGGCACAATCAAATGTAATGGATTTTTCTACTAGCAGAAATGCAATGATCCAGGATAATCCAGAGGAATTTATGAGAAATAATGCTATACACATCCAGAGAAAGAACTGTAGGAGCAGAAACACAGAAGAAAAGCATATGATTGCTCACATGGTTTGATGGGAATATAATTGGGGTTTGGGCATTAAAAGATCACTCTATTGCAAATATAAATAATATGTAAATAGGTTTTGAACAATGACACATGTATAACCCAGTGGAACTGCATGTCAGCTCCAGGAGAAGGGAAGGAAGAGGGGTGGGGAAAATCATGAATCATGTAAAAATGGAAAAATATTGAAAGAAAGGAAGAAAGAAAGAAAGAAAGAAAGAAAGAAAGAAAGAAAGAAAGAAAGAAAGAAAGAAAGAAAGAAAGAAAGAAAGAAAGAAAGAAAAAG
>NC_058133.1:117048868-117078493 GCF_016433145.1 Gracilinanus agilis
TAAATAAGAGTCAGGGGGACATGTTATCATTCCAAGAGGAACCTTCTTTCATCCTTGGGGTGCTGACGGCAGAAGCAACAAATAGCAAATTTAGAAAGGCATTTCTGTTAAAAAATGCCCCTGTTATTTTCATTATCCCATCAGTTCTGGGCTGTTGTCATACATCATATAAGTACAAAAACAGGTAACACCTCTAAATATTCCTCTTCAGTCAGTGTCATCCCATTTCACCTACACTAGTCATGGACCATGGGAGAGTCTGATTCTCCAGGTCCATTACATGTCCATTTCTGGTATGTCCCTTTGGCAACAAATGCATACATTGAAGGAGCTTTGTGTTTCTGAATTTTGCACCTTGACTTGGTGAAAACCCAAGTGACTGACTAGAACAACTGCTTGAAGAGACTTTACTCCCTGAGAAGAATGCTGAACATCTAATCTCAAGGACAAAGTATACAAAAGAACTGTGTGCAAATAGAAGTCTGTGGGGAAAGCTGTGAATAACACATGAAGTGTAATTTGGGGCTGCAGTCTTCCCCTAAAAAACAAAACATTGTGTTCCTGAAATAAGTTATCATTTAGTTCTAAGTACACCAAATAGCCCCTATTTTTAGGGTGGTTTCCCCCACTATGATGGGTTCATTGTTCTATTGAAAGGTTGAGTGAGAATGGAAAGAGAAATTATCAAGGAAGATAGAACTGAAGGATAATCTGCAGGCTTCACTATGACCCTGGATTATTAGATCTATCAAGATCATGAGAAATTGAAAATGATTTAGCAATGATTTGATAATGATGCCAAAGCTCTGATTCAGTTCATTTACCTAGGAATAGGTTTCTTGGAAATTTAACTTCTTTGAAAGCTAATAGAACATCTCCTTTTGAGAATGGAAGGGAAATCAAAGGTTGTTTATACTGACAAGTTCATTTGGTGAAGGTACTACATGCTGTGAACAAGATGCTGTAGGTGCTAACCACTCTAATACAAAGAAAATGAGATTATCACATTTTAACTGCTACCTGCTGCTAAGGCAGAAGATGTGATTCTCCCCAAGGAATCTCCACCTAAACAGACTATTCACAATCCAGGTATTAATAACAGAAACCGCAAATGCTAATACAACTCTCTTTCAAAGTGATAGGTCAAGCCAGCTTGCAATCTCTGTTGAAACTTAGATAATAAAATTCAATTTTGAAAACACTGAGACTTGGCATTTCTCTAATGCTTTATAGTATACAAAGTACTTAACATACATTACCTGACTTTTCCTTTCAACATCTCCATGAGGTACGTAATACAAATATTATATTCTCCATTCTCCACTTGGGGAAACTGAGGCAGAGAGGCTAGGGAATTTGGTCAAGGTTAGTAACATAGCCAATATGTGAATCCGAGTCTTTTCACTCCAAAAGCCATATCCTTTTCCCTATACCATCGTGATTAGCAAAAGCACCTCTTAGGATCCAGACATTATGATAAACCCCAGGGTTATAAAGATATACAGGACACAGACCTTATTCTCAAGGAGTTCATAATCTAACAGGAGAAGCTGCTGAGGAAGAATATTGAATAATAATCCCAATGATACAGACTCATATTGAAGTCCCCTTGGTCATTGGACTGCATAGTATCTCATCATGCACAAAAAGAAAATTAATTCACTATTTTAATTTTTATCATCTGTTGATCTTGAATCTACCTTCACATTTGGTTAGGGCAAATCTTAGAACATGCCATATATATGGCATATAAAATCATAAACCCCAGGATGGAAAAACACTGTCTGACTTATCCCATATATAACTTGATATCATAAACAAGTGCTTTTAAAAGGAGCTTCATATTACAATGGATTTAAAAGACAAAAATCCAATCCCTTCATCCTTAGTGAATTTCATATGCAAAAGGGGGCACATTTTAACAATTCACCAGATATTTCCTCTCTCTCTCTCTCTCTCTCTCTCTATATATATATATATATATATATACACACACATATATATATATATATATATACACACACACACACATATATATATAGTACTTGAACTAGTGTAGGAAAAATGGGACTGAACAGTGAGTCTGGGTAGCATCCTATTTCTTCTCAGAAGAGTCATCTCTCTGGCATGTTTTATAGATAATAATCTATTCAACTTCCTTGCTTCTCTTATTTCAAGACTTGCCTATGACCCACCCAGATTCCTCACAGGGAGACCACCTGAAAGACAGAAAATATTGAAAAAAAGATGACTTCTTTCCTCTCCTTCCTCTGAAAATTTATAGTTAACTTTATAAGCACAGAACAGGACTAGATAACTCCCACATCTGTGATATCACTGAAGGAAAAGATGATAAGCAGGGCTAAAACATGCATAAAAGTTGCACATTGGGATAAGAAATTTCCTCTAGTTCTTTAGCTCCTACTCCTTAAGGAAGAAGAGGAAAATAGGAGCGACAAGCACCTGCAAAAAGCATCAGAGAGATGATTTTCAAGATTCTCCAAATTAATGAATAGCTTGCTGGTGATGATTTTTTTCAGCCTCTGAAAACAAACTTTCAGTCTCTGAAATGACGATCTTCTGTTGGGATAATGGGGCTGGGAGAGGAGGCACTTTAAGACAGAAAGAAAGAACAAGGCATAATTCTTTCCCCTATCAATGAAGGGGCTCTACTTTCCAATCAATTCTCCTCACTATCAGTGACCTTGGTAGGAGCAATAGAAAACTAGGTAAAGGAAATGCTGGTTTCCCAATGAATATAACTGTGTAGAAGAGAAACACAAAGTACTGAAAGAATAGTATGGCATAGTGGTTTTCATTCATTTAGCAGCCATTTATTAAGCAACCTATGATATGCAAAGGATTCTGCTAAGTCCTAAGAGAAATGCAAAGCTAAATAAGCCATTGCCCTTGTCTGCACAGAGTTTATAATCTAAAAGGAATTAATCCTGGTGCTTCTTCATCATTCCTAAGGAGATAGAAAAGCTGCTTTAGAGATGAGACAGAAATTAGTCTTGGAAAGAAACACATATGCTTGTCCTTTTGTATATAAAAGTGTTACTCCTGATCACCATCAGTAGGATATGTTTTGCTACAATAAGGAAGCCAGGATAGCTGAACTGTGGGAATAGTAAACAGAAGCTTCAGGCAATAACCCAAGAATCAGCAGCTTCTCTCCTACTCCCAGGCAGACTGCAGCCATTAGATAAAAACAGAGAAGCATAACTTTTAGGCTCATTTTCATAGAGCTGGCCCATTCTACCACTGTTGTAAAGCTGATCCTCTTGGAAAGAGAAAGAGGCAGTTGGCCAAAATGCAGAACTAAACAGGAGACACTGCTCCTGGGTGGCTTTCCCTCTGTGTTTATGTGTGTCCCTGGGAATTTTTTGTGCTCCAGGGTGTTCTGAGAGCTACTTGAGGTCTTGGGCAGAGAGATGACCACATGGAAGGGTTTGGCAGTAGGTTATAAGGCCAACAATGGCCTCTTCCTTGATAACATTTTCTAAACTTTTCCCTGTTCCCTCAGGCTTATCAGAAGTAAAAGAGATTGTTGGCCATCAGAGATCCAGAAGCCTTGACCACAAGTACTTTGAGAAATTTATTCTAGTAAAGAAGATAAGCCTTCCTTGAACTATCCACATTCAACTTCCAAACCTTGCTCCAATACACAACTACAAACCTGTAAGACAGCTGACCAGAGTTCCAGATGGAATCTGTAGTCAAGGAACTGATTTTCTCTGTGTGAAGTCAACAAGCCCACATGGATGCTGCTTTCATTTATATAATCCTCTAATAATTGCTGCCAACAGAGGAAGAGTAATTACTTGCTCCAGATAAAGTGAGGAGGGGGAAATATTGCTGATGTTTTTCATTTTACTATGTGTAAGAAGGAGGCCAGTAAGACATTCAGCATGAACTGTACTTTAAAAATTGATTTAAATGCCATTTTCATTGGGAGCAAAAACCTACACTGTGACAAGAAATACTGTTGCTGTCATGCAGTGGCCTCTCATCCTCTAACTATGCATTTGAATTTCCCCATCCCCTGAAAACCAGAGTATCCGCAGCTCTGGAAATTTAGCAAGCTGCTAACAGTCCATCCGCTTTCTGTGGGCTACTCAGGAATAGAAGAGCTCATAGAATGAGGACTGGCCAAATGTCACAGCTTGAGATGTAGAAATGAAGTAGGAGTCTGACACTGAAAATGCCCTACTTCACAGCTTCCTCCCAGAATCTTGCTATAAAGACAGGCCTGAGGTTCTCCTTTCCTCCCACAGAGAGAAAGTGGCATGGGAGGCTTTTCACTTCCATATCAGGGGACCCTGAGAATTTTTTCAAATTCAATCTAATAAATGTAAATTTGTTTTCCCTAGAATATAATATCTAATTTTATCCCAATTAAATTCTGATTGAAATTTTAATGATTAGACCCTGTCATAAAGGAATACTGTGGCCACCTGGGAAAGGAAGGAAGGAAGGAAGGAAGGAAGGAAGGAAGGAAGGAAGAAGAGATACAGAGAGAGAGAGAGAAGGATGGAGGAAGCCAAAAGCTTGACCTCTCCAATGTTTCAGGAACCAAGGCCAATACCTCCGCGCCCTTACCTCAGCCAGGCGAGAATGCTTGTGGACATTTTCACCCTTCTGCACACTGGGAGCCAGCTGCTGTAGGACCCCCCTGCTGCTTGTCAGTGCTCTTGTCAGCCGGGCAAATTTCCCCCAACCTAAAGGAAATAAGAGAAGAGACCCATTCTGCTATATCCAGTAAGAATACAAATGACTAGCATTATTGTGGCTATTTCTAGAAATGGACACCCTTCTCCCACTTCATCCATCATTTCTTACTTGCTCATGTATTAAGTTCCCATCACTTATATAATATTACCCAAAATTTACACTCATCTCAGAAAGACAATAAATCTCTCTCCTTTTTTCTGCATCACACTTAACTAAATGTTACACTTTATGTTCTACAAGGGATTCAGAGGTTAGTGTTGGTCTTGGACTCAGGAAGAACTGAGTTCAAATCTTGCCTTTAAACATGTACTGGCTGACCCTGGGCAAGTCATTTAACCTCTCTTGGTCACAATTTCCTCATCTATAAAGTGGGGATAATAACAGCACCTGTCTCACAGGGTTGTTGTAAGGATCAAATGAAATAACTTGTAAATCATTTTTCAGGGGCAGTCGGGTGGTTCAGTGGAGCCAGATTCAAATCTGACCTTAGATACTTCCTAGCTATGTGACCCTGGGCAAGTCACTTAACCTCAATTGCCTAGTCCTTACCACTCTTCTGCTTTGAAATGATACTTAGTATTGATTCTTAGATAGAAGCTAATGGATTATTTTTTAAAGGCACTTTTCAAACCTTAAAGTGCCTGCTTTATCCGACACCTTTGTTCTTACATCATCTCATCTTTTTCCATAACTAGATTCAATATTTCCATTTCACAGATGAGGAAACTGAAACATATAGCTGATATCAAAGAAGTCATTTTCACTAACAATGCAGAGTAAGTAACAGTCAGAGGCATTAATATATCAACTCCCAGAGAAGAATTTCTTCTCAGTCCAGCAGGATAAATGATTCATTATATATCTCAGGCTAATCCAAACCTAGACTACTTGACAAGGTTCCCCCCAAGAGGTTCAGGTAGTTGGCAGTAGTTCTGGAGAGCCAAGATTGATCCCTAACCTCCTGTTCTGAGGCCCTTGGGGTGACAGAGATGTTTCCACAGTCTGGATGAGACTCAGTGGGGATGGAGCATCCTCCTCACTCTGCTCTGCTCTTTGTTGATTTCCACCACTTTCCTGAGAAAGTAAGGAATATTGGTCTTCCTGCCTTTGGGATCTCTCTGGAAAAACTGAGACTCAGAGTTTAAATGACCTGCCCAAGATCTCATGAGGAGCTATTTCACTTGGCTCCACAGGGCAAAATTAGAAACTGTGGTAGCAGTTTATAGAGCCACTTGGACATGTCTGGAAATAGAATGGGCTGCCTTTGGAAATGGTGTTTTCATCTTCACTAGAGGTCTCTGAGCAAAAGTAAGTTGGCCACGCATTAGGGATGAGAGAGATGTGGTTTCTGCCCAAGAACAGGTTAATCTAAATAATCTCTGAGGTCTCTTCCAACTCTGAAAGCCCATGAATTTTTAAGTGCCAGAGATAGGAGTAGAAAGCACTTCTCTTGATTCTCAGCTCTATTCGTGACACCATGATATTGCTTTTGTGTCATTTCCTCCTTCTAAGGCCCTAAATACAGGATAATTTTTTATTTAGTCATTATATAAATATGAAGGAAGGTGGCAATTTTTAAATAATAGGAATTCTCCAAATGTCTAGCCAACTACACAATCCTAGCATTCTTGATCTCTGAAATCACTTATGCAAAATCCACACCTTCCCAAAAGGACCTACCTCTAATCTATATGAGACAGAAAAGGAACTTCTCCTGCTTTGAAAGATCTCAACATCTAAAAATTTTATCTCCTTCAATTTCTCAGCAAAGAGAAGGCAGCATATAGAAGACAGAGCACTGCGCTAACCATCGGAAATTCCAAGTTCAAGTCTTGGATCTACCTTTTACTCACTTGACCTTGAATAAGTCACTTTCTTTCTCAGACTCAGTTTCCTTTTATGTACATAAAAGTTGAACTAGTTGAAGTGGAAAGGCATACTGGCAAAGGAAGTGGGTTTAAATCCCCCAGCAGAAAGTGAAATGAGCAAATATATATATATATATATATGTATATATATATATATATATATATATAAATAATTTGCTGAACAACGGTGAATGACCTAGCTATTCTCTGCAATACAATGATCCAAGATGATTCCAAAGACTCATGACAACAATTGCCATACATCTCCAAAGAAAGAACTGATAGAGTCTAATTCCAGACCAAATCATACTATATTTCACTTCCCTTCTTTTTTTTGTGGAAGATCACTTCCACGAAATGACTAATATGGAAAAATACCTTACATGATGACACAGGTAAAATCTATATAAGATTGCTTATCCTCTCATGGAGGGATGTATGAGGGAGGGAATGTGAGAAAGAATTTAGAATTCCAACTTTTAAAAATACATTTCTATGAAAATAAATAAATAAATCCCTCCATAGACAGTAACTAACTGTATGACCCTGGAAAAGTTATTTAATACCTCTGGATCTTAGTTTCCTCACCTATAAAATTAGGGAGTAAGACTCAATGGCCTCTGAGGTCCCTTCCAGATCTAACTCTATAATTCTGTGATGATCCCTAGGGTCTCTTCTAACTCTTAACTTCCAGGATACAAATTCCTCATGAGATCTTGAGATTACAAAAAATGGGAACTAACATGCCTCTTTGGCAGTCGAGTGTAGGGTTGTTAGAGTTAGGGCTGGTTTCTCAGAGTTTCACATAGCTTCAAGAAACTGAAATCTAGGTTTAAAGTCTGTGTGACACACAAACACAAATACACCTGCATACATATACACACCAAGGAAAAACTATAAATGAAGTAAGGAACAATTCTACATGACAACTAAAAGTAGGACAAGACAATTTCATTTTCTTTTGACCCTTAAGAAGTATTCAGTGCTTGCAGGAAGTACTTCATATGCCAGGTTTAGACTGGAGTAAATTTCCAAAATCAACTCTTATCAGTTGACATTGGAGTCTAGCAGAAGAATAGCCTTTAAGTATGACCTTCAGTATTGTGATCAGAGTGTTTGGGGTTTGGGGGTGTTTTGTCTCTTGATTTTTTGTAAACACAGCAAGAAGAGAAAATCAGCTCTTTGGGGGTCTTATTATTCCAAACATTCTGGGCTTTAATGAAAAAGCTAGAGGAGCTCTCTGAGCTCCCCGACTCCATTAAGCAGAGGAATGACACAGCTTAGGGGCTGCTTGAAAAGCACCACATGAGGTTCCTGCTGTGAGATGACTATTAAAGTCAATGGGAGGGAAGCAGAACAGGCCCTGTATGGGGCTCTCTGGATCTCCTCTTGAATGGACCAATGGTCCATTTATGAAAGTACTCAATGCAATTTGTTTTTAGGGGTGGAGCAGAATCTATTAAAGAAAGTCAATTTTTAGGCTCCTGCTGGCTGTCAGCCATGCTGCTTTTTAGCTCTAGAAGATAAAGCTGAAAATGGACCCTAAAAAAATACCCTAGGGAATGTGAAGATATCTCTGTGTATATATGTGAACACAAGTGGGAGCACATGGGTGCCTGTTTGTAACAAAACCAGAAATACTTGTAGTCAAAGTAGATCTAGGGCACAACAGATTGTCTTTTTCATTAATAGACCTTTTTTAAGATGGAAAATTCTGTTCTCTAGTCTCTCAGGCCCCTTAATACTAGTGTTTTCCTTCTGTTATTTAGAACTAATTTCTCTTGTATATGTTATATATTGCCAAGCACATAGTAGGTTCATTCTTGCCCCAAATCTAAGATGTTATCACCAATAAAATATGCTCACCATCTCAAAGCTTTAGTTCTCCCAGAACCCAGCATTGTCTTGGGAATGTTGAAAAAGAAAGAAAAGATGGGAAGGGAGGTCAGGGCACATGAAGATATGAAATCATTGGATACAAATAAAGAAATAAATTGGACCTATGAAGTTATCTAACCTAAGCCATCTCATTTTATGCATAAGGAAACTGAGGCCAAAACAGATTCAATAATTCAACTAAATATTAATTTAGTAATACTCCTTGGTACTGGATAGTAGTAGCAGAAAAATGAAGAAAATTATCTATGAAGTACTGTAAGAAAACAAAAAAATACAATTTTTAGAATTGTACAAAAGGACAAAGAAATTGCTAACCATAGAGAATGAATTGACAGAAATATCAGGATATGTCCAGTATATGACAGACAC
Source organism: Gracilinanus agilis (assembly GCF_016433145.1). Taxonomy (NCBI): domain Eukaryota; kingdom Metazoa; phylum Chordata; class Mammalia; order Didelphimorphia; family Didelphidae; genus Gracilinanus; species Gracilinanus agilis. The sequence goes on from NC_058133.1 coordinate 117,057,739, forward strand.
AATAGGAAAAAGCTGAGCAATGCCTTAAAGGCCTTGAACTACTAAACAAGCTAGTCTTTGAAGATTTTGACTCCAAAGAGGAAGAACACAGACATTCTGAAGGAAAAGACACTCAAACTGACACATGTGATGAAAGAAATGCCTCTTTGCAGTATTTAAAATGTATATTAAAATATTTCATGATTGAATGTTAGGATATAGCACTACCAAGTTCATGTTTGCTTTAGATATAAGCCTGGGTATCACTTTATAAGCTGATAAAAGCCTGGAATGCCTAGTTCACTGGCTGGTTGTAGGGTCTTTTTTGTTTGTTTTTGCCTACATATTTAGTGGTAAAGAAATATCTATATTCAGCAAAGTATTATAGTTGGTTTGGGGAAACGTATTGAAATACAAATGTTATATATTGATAATCTTGCAATATTTTGTGTAAATAGCATCTTCTCAGTTGAGTATGACATGGCCTATATAAATATATAAATACATTTTGATCCTCTAACAAGGAAAAAACAAAAAAAAAAATCCAAAAAAATCCATTAGAAATTAAATCAAATCAAGCAACAGAGACAGATATTTCAACCCAGGTCCTCTGACCCCAAATCTAATAATCTTCCTTTGGAGAAAGTAATGCATATTCTAGGGGCACAGGACAGAAGAGTGATTCTCAGTCACTCCTGGCAACACCATTTTGTCTTCTAGGATTTCTGCCTGCACAAAGAGGAAAACAACCAAATCAGTTACAGTAGCCATTGCTTCTTCACTGCATAACTTCCAGGGAACATATTCTTGGAGAATTTTTCCTGTTATCAAATATACCCTAAGAAAAAATCTAGATAAAAGTAAAGCTCAAGAAGACATTGACCATAGGAGGCCAGGTGGTCCTGTGACAATTTTTTTTGAGGCACAGAAAATGGAGATAAGAATCCAAGAATCATAGTATTTGGAGCTAAAAAATTACCTTATGGGCCATCTTGTCTAAGTTCCTCATCTTAAAGTTGATGGAACTGGGGCCCACAGAAGAAATGACTTGCCCAGCATCATGCTGGAAATAGGTGACAGAGGACCTAAAGGACAGATGGGGAAAAATGGAAAGAAAGAAGTGGAATAGGTAAAATGGAAGGAGAGAGACAAGAAGAAAGAAGGGGAGATAAAAAGAAGAAAACAAGAAAAAAGAATGGCAACTAGAACTATAGATTTAGAGTGGCACAGGACCTGAAGAGCAAGCATCTTCTGGTCACCATGTCACCAACTAGCATTTCTCAATTCTTAGTTAAGCCAACTACATGGTCAACATGTACTTCAGTATACATTTTCTTTGTATCAATTCTCTCCTTACTTAAGAGTTATATTTGTTATTTCCCCAGTTAAAATGCAAGGTCCTTGAGAGTAGGATTGTTCCATTCTTTGCATTTGTATACTCAGCACCTAGCATTTGCCAAGAGCACAGTAGACACTTAATATATGCCCTTTTATTGGTTGGTTGATACTCCTCAATGACTTGATCAGTACCATAACTATCAACTGCCTGATCCAGGTTAATGGTCAGTAGCTGCTTCTCAATCTTTCATTCTAGTACAATTTGTGGGTCTGAACTTGGGTGAGTCTGAAAAGATACTGCTCTAGTCAATGTGCCATCTCTACTTCCTAAAACCCTGGGGATACTAAAGTGGTTCCAGGAGGAATAGGAAATCAAGTTCTTTTTATGTCAAACTAAGCTAGTCCCATCCATGGAAAGAATAGACAATGTGATCTAATAGAGAGGTGAGCCTAACTGCAAACCTCTGTCCTTTTTAGGGAGATATAAAGAGAACACCAACTTTGTTCTGAGCCCACAGCATCTGCTTCCCACTTTAGAAAATCAGATCCTGGAGCCCATGAACAACTTAACTTTCCTTAGAAAATATAACAAGATACATTGGTAAAGAAAATATGAATTGGACATGTAAGTTAGTAGTGGGGCACTGTCTTGGTATTTATTTCTCTCCCTTAATCCCTCTGCTCTTAACTATTAAAATGCAAATTATCCTCACATACAACAAAATTAGGATTGCTTTTATAGTAACAGTGCTTCCAAAATTGATATATTTCTGAATCTTCTCTCCTCCATTACCCTCAAAGCAAGTAAATAATCTTATAGACTCCTTTTGGGGCAATAGCAGTCGTGGACAAAGTAAGAGAAAAAAACAGAATAATTTTAACTACTCTGTCTCTTTCCCTAGAATACTGCATTAAAAGTCCCATATGAAAAATACAAGAATAAGAGATCTAAACCTGAAAAAATATTTGAAATCCTTTGCCTCTGCTTTACTTTACTAACTTTCTGTCCTTGAAAATCTTGGCTGGGGTTTTGAATTGCCATGGTCTTCTGCATTTAGCTGAAGTCTGACTGAGAAGATGGATATGAGAGGTAGCTCTTTGAAAGTAAATTTGCTCCTCTAAAATGAGGTTATTCAGTGGAGTGAGGTAGAAAACAAGAGAAAGGTGACTCATTCTACAGTGAGCAATTTGAAGAGAAGGTTTGAAGCCGAAGAGTCTATTCTCCTGTACTCACAGCTACAGGATTCCTAGTATAACTGACTCAAGAGAAGGAATGAGGACAGAGAGAAAATTCCAGCAGCCTACTCTCAATTATCCATAATAATAGGGAATAAAGAGAATAGGGACAGTTGAAATCCATAAAGAAATGTAGTTTTTAATTTTAGTGGAGGTTCAACCTACTCTCTTGCCCAGCCATTTAAAAGAAGAAGAAAAGAAAATAGCTGCTGGAAGTAAAAAAGAAATGACTCAAGTTTTACCTTTTCTCCTTGTCTGCTCACAATCTACGTCAGAGATGCTGATAAGCTATGAAATGTTGCAAAAGAGGAACAGCAGAGAGATGGGGAAGAACAGGCAAAGAAGTCAAGGGAATCAGGGAGAATTAAAAAGGTAGATCCTCACATAATACATAGCTGGGAACCCAACATCACACTGTCTCAATGAAGCTTCATAGGTGAAAAGTGATTGTACTACACCTCATGAAATGAGAAAAAAAGATGAAATAGAGAGACTATTCAGAAAAGGTGAACAGACTCCAGAAAAAGAAATCTACAATACTTTACTTTTACAAAGGATTTTTCTCACTGTTGCCTTGTGATTTAGATAGTGTAAATAGTATTATTCCTGTTTTAACAAGAAGGAACACAAAGCAATTAAAAGATTTTCCCAAAGGCACACTACTTGCTCAAGATCTATCTCAATCAGCCAGAGATAGATTACCCATTTTCAAGTTTTATGTTGCAATTTATTAAACAACAAGTTTTTCTCTGTGGCAAACAGCACATTTCTGGACCTCCTCCCACTATTGTCAGGGCATGTATTCAAGGAATGCAAACTAAATTTTAATATCAAATTATATAAATCTGACCTAGAAAAACCTTAGGCTCATCTCATTGGGGGAAGGGGAAAGAGAGGCATGTTGCCAAGACAAATTTACTTATTTGAAGAATATCTGTAGTTTGGATTATCCACACCTACAAGTCTTTCTTTTGAAGCAAATAATCATGAGTGGACTGTAAAGCAGATCAGAATGGATATTGTTGCTGGCCAAGGTGCTGAACTGGGCACTGGGCTCTGTCTTTTAGAAGAAATAGACGTGTATAAACAAGTGGAAAAGAGAAACCGCGTTGTAGAAAGTTGGATGAAGAAAGATGTTGGAGATTATCTGGTCCAATCCTGTCATTTTTATAGATGAGGAAACTGAGATTCAGAAATGCTGAGTGATGTGCCCAAATTCACAAAGAGAATGAGCACTGAAGACATGAGTCTTTTCTCCTCAGATTCAGTGTTCTTTCTACTACATCCCAATGCCTCTCAGGAGAACAATCAGACCACATGGCAGTGAGGGTTACTTTTTTCTCATTGGTCTTTTTAGCTCTTAGGGCTGCTGACAAAACTCAATTTAAAACTATAATTAAACAGAGGAGTCCAGATGATCTATGCTGTTCTTTCATAAATGTTATTTTGACATATATGAACATGGTCTAAGCAGCAGAACAAACACAGTGATAAGTGAAGTAAAAACAAGCTTCCTCCAGTCAGAGTGGTGCATACCTGTAATTCCTGCTAGAGAGGCTGGGGAGTCTGTTATTATCCAGAATTCTAAGTTTTTAGTGATGTTCACATTAAGTATGGCACCAATTTGGCATACCCCAGAGTATTACCATACCAGGTGGAAAATGAGATAGGTCAAAGCTCTGTTTCAATCAGCAGTGGGATTGGGCTGCTTTATGGCTGCTGTACCTCCAACCTGAATGAGACAGAGAAACCTATACTCAAAATAACAACAACAAATTAATAAAATAAGATTTTGGTAGACCTGTTCTTACTATTCTGGATCAAAATTTTCTGAATTTAAGCAGATCAAGACTAGGAATTTTCCTATTTACTTCTCTAATAAGAGATAAAATCATACCTAGTTTCTCAAAGAAACAGGAGTAGTATAAATACTTGCATACAAATATACAGTTAACTCTCTTTAGCTTTTTTAGCCAGTCCTCATGAGAGCTTTTCTGATTATTTATTGTCCCTCCTGCAAGGGACAAAACTCATTCAAGGGAAGTGATGCATCTGATTCCTGAAACACTGACCTGAGCGAGTCTTATTATTATTTATCTATTCTGTCAGGTACATCAGAATCAAATAAAGACCACAAAATGTCAAGTAAAGTAAATTCTGCTTTTTCTTCACATCTTCATGACAAGGAAATTCATGCTGTTGTTATTATCTCATCAGGGCATCTAAACTGTCTTATCGTCATAGAAAATTAAATATTTATGTACTAGCAAAATTTGTTACATGGCATAATCATATCTGGGGGAGAAAATGGAAAGCTTTATTATATTTCATTAGCTTTAAAATGTAATTTGCATTTTAAAATCATAGAGTTAGGGAATTTAAATCTGGAAGGAAACTTGGAGATCATTAAGTTCATCTCCTTCCTTGCCAACAAATGAGGAGAGGGGAAAGAACTTGCTCAAAGTCAGATCATAAGATAATAGGGTCATAAATTAAGAGCCAGAAGAGATCTTAAGACAATCCTGTTCACCCCTTTATTTTACAGGTAAGGAAACTGAGGCCTAAAAGAAGGAAATGATTTGTTACTATCATTATCAAAGAATTACAGGATCCGAGATCCTGCTGTAAGAGATCTTAGAAGCCTTCTAGTCTGACTCCATCATTTTATTAGTGAGGAAACTGAGACCCAATAAAGGGAAGGAACTTGCCCATGGTCATATTAAGGGGTCATACATTTTAAGCTGTCTTCAAAGACCATCTCAGTTACTCCCCTCATTTTACAAATAAGGAAACTGAGGCTCAAGGAGTTTAAATGACTTGCCCAAAGTCCCACAAGTAATAGTCATCAAAGACAGGATTCAAAGACATAGCCTATGACTTCAGAGCCAGTAGTCTTTCCACTGAACCACACTGTCTACCTAAAGTCACTTTACCTATCTATTTGTCCAGATAACCCTTTAATTTGCAGAGCAGGTATCAATCTGCACTGGTAAAGAGAATTTCCTCACTAGAAATTTCCTAAACCAGTGAAATCACTGAACCAGTTTAACATATGCACATATTATATATGTGTGTGTGTGTGTGTAATTATCAGAATTATATTTTATGCCACTATGGTTTTCTTTGGATATCCTTTCTCATCTTGACTGAACACTAGGATATCCCTAGAAGAAGAAGCTTCAGATACTACTGGGGGGGAAATCAGAGAAGTAGAATATTCTGAAACTTGAAATATTCCTGGAAAAATCTTAGTACAGACTGAGAAGCATAAAATCCAGCATCGTATTGCCCTCAGTATCCCAACCAGCCACTAGCAAGATGTGGTTCTTTGTATACAGACACATCATGACCATCCCACCAACAACAGCACTTTTGCTTTCAGCTCTTTTTCCAACAATGGCATTAACTCACGCTGAGAAATCCACTTGCTTTTTTAAGATTCCTGTTGTTTCTAAAGTATGTTTCTAGGAGGCAGATGGTCAGAGTGAGGGTTTCAACTATGGTGTAACTCACCTAGAAGAGAATCGCTATCTAAAGCTATGGACTAGCCTAACTATATATAAAATCCAATGACTTCTTTTCATTAATATTTCATCTAAGCAAGTAATCCAGCAAGCCACAAACTGAGCCATACCAATCACCTTGACTGAGTTGAGTGAAATTCCACAATCACCTTCCATGAACAAGAGTCTATGCCTCTAAAAGATCATTTTTTGAATGTCTGAAATGCATCTCAATTTATGAGCATGTATAGTTTACTCAGCTCCATCAAGAAGTATTGAACAAATTATGTTCATTCCTAGATAAGTGACCATTACCATCTGAAAATTTGGAATGCTTCTCCGATGTTTATAGAATTGTCCAATGCTAATTGGCATTCATTCCCCCTGCTTCCCAAACAGAGCCCCAAGCTTCCTCCCTTCTGCTTCCTATCCCAATTTATTCCAGGGTGACATTTTACCTTCCTCCAACATAAATTAGAGCGTAATTTTTAATCTTTGTGCTTAGATTGCCTTGGCAACCTTGAATTCTGTGTAGATGCCTGGGCCGCATTGGAGAAAGAAAGCATAAAATGTATTTGTACAAATCAGAATTACAAACCTTTACATGAATCATCCTCAATTGGCTGTTTGAAAGCTGTTATGTCAGAGAAGGTGCAAAGAAATAAAACCACTTTATCCTGTTCATTTCGAATCGGAGCGATTTTCACAAAGAACCACACAGGTGTCCCTGAAAAGAATATCAAAAGGGTGGTCAGTAATTTGCATTTTTATTCAAGGCTCTATGGAAGCAAAGGGTTTGGGGAATGAATAGGTGCAGATATTAATTTATGAGGGAAAAAAGGCATCTGATTCCTTCAGCTGCTAGGCAATTACATCATTAATTGCCTTTCTTCACAGATTAAAAATATTCCCCTTAATATCTCAAATGGGGCTTTACTTTAGGCAAGTTCAAAAAATTGCTCAAAAACTGGCCTCATTTACCTTTATATAATATTCTAGGGAAGCAAGTAGCAAATTTATGTATTCCAAATAGAGAAACTGAGGCACAGAGAACTCGACTCCCCCCATCCCACCATGTAACCTGATGCTTGTACCAAGAAAAGAATGAGCATTTTTCTACCCTGACTGATGGGGCACATACCCTCCATTTCAATCCAGGTCCTTTTGAAAAGGTCTCTAAAGGAAGGCTGTGGTTTTGAAATCCACAAATTTGGTAAATACACTACATAGATATTAGGGGGCTGGAGAAAGGGAAGGGGAAAGGAGATACAAAGAGGGACAGAGAGGTATTAGAAAATGTAGAGAAGAGGAAGGGGAAAGGATAACCATGATGATTTTCTAAGAAGGGAAAGATTCTAAGAGTTTGGGAGCGTTTTTATCATTGCCACAGAACTCTCTGGGAAGAATCCAGAAAGAATATATTGGGCAAACTTTCACTCCAATTTACCTTGCTCCTAAGACTAAGCGGTGAGGAAATAGGTTTCAACTGCCAGCTATGAGTAATCAAAATTGGACCCAGTTAGACTCTATTACTTACTGACTCTTCAAAATGGAACCAGCTCCATGGCAATCAATATCCCAAAACCCGAGTCAGTTAGTTTCTAATTTTAAAAATATTTTAAGCATTTAAAAACATTTTAAAAGTTTTATTTATATTATTACATATAATGTGTTGTTTATATTATTACAGAACACTATTTCTCCTGAATTCCCATTTTGAATCCGTTGTGGTTTATTTTGTGTAAAAAATCATGGTGTCTATTTTAAAGAATTTTAAAGAAAAAGAGAACAGTGATTGAGCTTGCCCAAGTAGTGATTCATGATAACAGGACTACTGACAATGGACCAGCCCTCTAGCTATCCTTCTCTGACTCTCCCTAACTTTCACCATTCAAAACAGATGTCACCCAGGAAACTAGACAGATGACACTTGATTAAAAGAGTCAATGCACAAACACATATACTTTTAGCTAAGGTGTATTTTGTTTTATATTTTGCTAAGTTGAAAAAAAAGGATGAGATACAGATTCACAGTAGATACAGAGGAGGTTCTGATTTCTTATCTCTATCTTGAACATAAAATTATGGAAATATGCTGTCCTTGCTATAAAAGAAGGCCACTTCTAACCCATAGGTCAATTAGACATCTCCTTTATTTTTATTTATTTTTTATTTTGTTTAATTAATTAATTTAGAATATTTTTCCATGGTTACAAGATTCATATTCTTTCCTTCCCTTCCTACCACACCCCTCCCATACCTGACGTGCAAATCACTGGGTTTTACATGTGTCATTGATCAAGATCCATTTCCATATTATGATATTTGCACTAGGATGATAGTTTAGAGTCTACATCCCCAATCATATCCCCATCAACTCATGTGATCAAGCAGTTTTTTTCTTCTGGATTTCTACTCCCACAGTTCTTCCTCTGGATATGGATAAAGTTCTTTCTCATAAGTCCCTCAGAATTGTCCTGGATCATTGCATTGCTGCTAGTAGGGAAGTCCATTACATTCGATTGTGCCACAGTGTATCTGTCTCTGTGTACAATGTTCTCCTGGTTCTGCTCCTTTAACTCTGCATCAATTCCTGGAGGTCATTCCAGTTCACATGGAATTCCTCCAGTTCATTATTCCTTTGAGCACAATAGTGTTCCATCACCAACAGATACAATTTGTTCAGCCATTCCCCAATCAAAGGACATTCCCTCATTTTCTAATTTTTTGTCATCATAAAGAGCGTGGCTATAAATTACACATCTTTAAAGAAAATTCCTTAAAACTTAGCAACTTCCTCCAGGAGCAGGAATAAAGTATATTAATGCACATGCCCCATATTTGCCTTGCTAACAAGGCATTCATTTGTGAGGTTTGGCTGGACTAACTTTGGGTTATGAACAAAACTACAGTAAATGAGAATCAAACTTGTGATCTTGGTCTCAATAACAACATATTCTAAAGCCTCTATTTTAAAAACAGCCAGGTCTGGTATTAGGCATAAAACTGAGCCTGGGAAAAGGTGGGGGAGAGATTTGAACTTATCCCCAAATAGAATACAGCTGCCTCCCCCAGGATGACACATACATGCTGCACAGATCATCTGTCACTAGAAAGAATAATTAGCAGCTTCATGAATTAGTGTTCCATTTACATTTCCATCATCAAGACTAATTATCTGTTGGCTGAAATAAAACCTTATGTCTTGATTGCAGGTGTTTGTATAGGGTATAAAACTCACACAGCTGTTCTCCCAAATCTCCCCCCATATCCCTCCATAATCCCTTCAACATAATCACACAAATGCCCTTGCCTGTCACAGGAGACACTCTTTCTATCCAACATATTATAGCATATGTGATATGAATAGCTTATTGATCACTGACGTATCTGTTTGATGTTTCTATCTTGCCATCTTCATAATAATAACAATATAATAACAGCTGACATTTATATATCACTTGGAAGCTGATACAATGTCTTCTTGATGAAGAGATAGGGTGATGAAGTGGATAGTGTGCTGGAATTGGAATAAGGAAGACCAGGGTTTGTATCTTGCCTCACACACTTACTAGGTACATGAACAAGTCACTTACCCTCCCTGGAACTCAGTTCCTTCATCTATAAAATGAGAGTCAATAACCTTTAGCTCAAAATAAAGTCAATAACCTGGGTTCAATAACCTTTAGCTCAAAAATTATGATCCTATGACCCTATAAAGTAGCTATTTCAAAAATTATTCTCATTTTACAGATTTTATTCAATTAATTCAATTTATTAAGCATTTATTAAATACAAAGTCTCCCAAAAGTATTAAATGGTCTCTGTGCTCAAAGAGCTTTCATCTTTGTTCTTGAGAAATGAGGCACAAGCATGTTAAATGCTTTGCCTGATGTTGCTGACTTCTACTCCAAATCCAATACACTAAGGTTGTGCCTTTGTGTGTGTGAATCACTTATGCCTATTGATAGATTTGAATTTTTTATAGAGTACTGGCCACATATAAATGGTCCTCTTTATGAAGTGCTCTGGACAGAGCCACCTGCAAGTAAGTGCCTAATAAAGGCATCTTTCTGATAATAATAATAGTAAAGTTATGTCTTTTACCATAGTGCCATATACCTTAGCATTTAAATAAATATCACAGAGCATCAAACTAAGGCCACACATTCAGGCAACAGAAATCCTGCCTAGATGCAATTTCATTTAAAGACAAAAGGAAAAAAACCACTAGAATGCGAAAAAGCTATTTGGAGAACATAAAGAGCTGATTGAAACCAACTGGTGGAAATATAAAGAATTAAAGTGGTTCCACCATTTGTCACACACCCCACTGGGCCTGTGTGTTGCAGGAGGTTTCACAGGATAGAGATCTTGCATGCCATATGTGCCTCACTACCTAACCACAGCAGGGTGGCAAAGGGACTGGGTCCTAGACTGATAAAAGTAGGCTCTCCGGCAGACAAAAGGCTGCAAATATCCAGCTGCAAAAGAAAACTTCCCCGAGAAACAAGTAAGTTTCTGGATCTTAGAACTATAGAAAACCCTGAAGTTTCAAGTCAGGTGTAATGAAAGGTCTGGCACATGCACAGAAGCCATCAGCTCACTCAGCTGAGGCAATTTCTTTCTCCACATAGGAAAGCTGAGGAACTTCCTTCTGGGAGAATCGTGATGACTTGTAACAGCTTTGCCTCTTGGAATCTTTAAAGCATGAGTAGATATACTGTAACTGGTTGCATTCTGCTAATCACAGGATTAGGACTAGCATTTTTTGATTAGCTGGATAGTCAGAACTGGGGGTGTCTTCAAAAAATCTGAGTAAACATCATCCTACATATCATCTCATTCTCTGCGCTGGTGCTTTTGGAGGTTCTCAGTATGTCTTTTGTTCATAATGTCCAGTAAGAGACATTACTGTAAGCGAATGCTTATTTATTTATTTATATCCTATGCACTTAATACAATACTTAGCATATAGTAATCACTTGACAAATGTTTTCTTATCTTTTTTTGACTCTACCTCTTTCACTTTGCATCAGTTCAAATTACCCATGTTTCTCTGAATTCCTTATATTTGTCATTTCTTACTGCACAATAATATGCTATTATATTCAAATGTCACAGGGTTTATTTTTTAACCATTCCAACTTTGTTTCCAGTTCCTTGCTACCATAACTAGCAAAAAATAATATAAATATAGGTAAATAATATAAATAATAAAAAGTTAGGCATTCTTTTACAGCATTGTCTCCTACTGGATATCTCAAACAAAGAAGTCATTGAGAACCTCTAAAAGTACTGGTGTAAAGATAATGTGGTGAAGAATAGGATTGGCATGAACATTTTAGTATATGTTGGACCTTTGTTTACATCTTTAAATTCTTCAACATATATGTCCAGTCATGGAATTGCTAGGTCAAAGAAGATGGACACTCTTCTTGAATAATTCCAAATTTGTCCAGAAAGGCTCCATTAACAGTAAATTAATGTGTTTGTCATTCCATGTCCCTTCTGATACTGACTGTCCTCATTTTTGTCATCTTTGCCAATTTACATTTTTTTTAAGGTGAAACTTCAGAGTTGTTTTGATTTGCATTTCTCTTAGTTTTAGTGATTTGGAGCATGTCTCCACTAGGTCATTTGGGGTCTGCAATATTTCTTCTGAAATTTTTTTCTAATCCTTTAATTATATATCTACTGAGGAAAAAATATTTAACTTTTTTAAAAATTTGATAAGCACCAGAATAAATCATAAAATGAGTCGTTACAATCCTTGCTTTCAGAAAGGTGTTTTGTTTTATAAAATGTCACAAATAATCTTCCTTCTCTTTTCTAGTGTGCCACTACCCTTATGAAGGTCCTCAGATCCTCAAGTCTAGACTATTTCAATAGTCTGATGTTCAGTCTTCCTGTCACATGCCTTTTCCCCTTCTAGTCCATCTTTCATTTAGCCCCAAAGTGATTTTCTTAAAGCACATATCTAACTATGTCAGCCCTCTACTCAATAAACTCTAGTGCCTCCGTATCACCTCTAGGTTCAAATACAAAATCATGTTTGGCATTCAAATGACCCTCCTCTTGCATGTCCAGTCTTATACCTTAAACCACTCCCATCACGCGCGCGTGCGTGCACACACACACACACACACACACACACACACACACACACACACTCTGTAATCCAGTGAATCTTGTTACTACCAAAATAATATGCCCCATTACTTGGCTCTGTGCATTTTTTCTGTCATCCATGCCTGGAATGTTCCTTATCCTCATCTCCTCTTGCTGACTTTCCTGGCTTCCTCCAATTCCCAGATCAGAGCAGATTCTATCTTCTAAAAGAAACTTTTCCCAATCCCTCTTAACTCTAGTCTCTTCTATCTATTGTTTATTTCCTATTAACCTGTGTACGGCTTGTTTATACACAGTTATTTGCATGTCATCTCTCCCACTGGAATGTGATCCATCATAAGATTAGGGACTATTTTTTGCCTCTCTTTGTATCCTCAGCACTTTGATTCAGCTCCTTCCAGTGGCACAGTTAAACAAGCCTAGGTTTTGAGATCTTACAGAAAACCCAAAGCTTTGGCTACAACAATGATTTTGCTAAGTTATATACAAGATAAAGAGGAGAACATTAACACAGGGAAAAATTGGGGGATAACTATTTCTCAGGAAATATTAACTTACATTGAGTGGAAATATGCTACTCTTCAACTCTTGCCTCTTTATAGCATGTTCTATGTTATCTATATCACCTCTCCCATGAAAAACTCAAACTGCTTTCTGAGTTGATCTGAATTAAATGCTAGTTCATAATTATTAGCCAGTGGGATTTAGCAGTTACCTGAAAGTTTTAAATCAACTCCTAATTTATAGGCTGGTGTCTAGCCAGCTCAATTCTGTTCCATACCAAAATCTGTTATAGTTCTTAGTGCTATTGTTCATTCTTCATTTTTAAAGAGGGCCATTGATATCCCAGGGTGACAACTTATTTTTATTGTAATAATTTTTACAGATTACATGTCAATAAAAATTTTTAAATATGTTTTTGGGTATTTCCATGATCTCTCTCTCCCTTCTAGCCTCAAGAAGGCAGACAGTTTGATATAAATTGTACATATATTTGTATATGGTTCCAGTTTCCATGTTCATCAAGTTGTGAAAGAAAACATATATTATTTACACTAAAAAAAAATTCATGGAGGAAATAAGGTAGAGAATTGTATGTTTTAATTTGCATTCGGACTCCATCTTTTCTTTCTATGGTGATGGATACTCTTTTTTTGTCATGAATCTCTTGGAGTTATTTGAGATCCTTACCTTGTTGATAACAGTTAAGTCATTCACAGTTGATCATTATACCTTATTTCTGTTACTGTGTACAATGTTCTCCTAGTTCTCACTTCACTTTGTAGTCTTTCCAGGGTTTTTTGATGATCATCTTATTTATCCTTTCTTATGGCACATTAATATTCCATTATAAGCATATACAACTTGTTCAGCCATTCCTCAATTGATGAACATCCTTTTGGTTTCTGGTCCTTTGCCACCACAATAAAAAGTTGCTATAAATATTTTGGTACAGGTAGGTACTTTTCCCCATTTTTAATCTCTTTGGGATGTAGTGGCATTGTTGGGTCAAAGAGTATGCATAATTTTATGGCCCTTTCAGCATGGTTCAAGATTGCTCAACAAAATAGTTTTTAACAACTCAGCTCCACAAGCAATATATTAGTGTCTCAGTTTTTCCACAACTTCTCTAGCATTTATCATTTTCCTTTTTTGACATGTTAGCCAGTCTGATGTTGCGAGATGGTGCCTTGGAGCTATTTCAATTTGCATTTCTCTAATCAATGGTGTTTAATTTCTTCATCTGAGAAATGCTTGTTCATATCCTTTGCCCATTTGTCAGTTGAGAAGTGTTTAGCATTCTTATAAATTTGACTCAGTTCTCCATATATTTGAGAATCAAGCCTTTGTCAGAGAGACTTGTTATAAAGACTTTTTCCCAGTTTATTGTTTACCTTTTAATCCTATTTGCACTGCTTTTTCTTATAGATATCTATTTTATATCTCATAATGTTTTTTATCTTTTTTATATGACATATAGAACTTATAATGTTCTATATGTCTTGTTTTGACCTAAATTCTTCCCTTTTCCATATATTTGATTGATAAAGTAGTTTGTGTTCCCCTAATTTATTTTTGGTATCAGCCTTATATATCCATTTTGACTTTACCTTAGTATATGGTTCTAGGTGTTGATCTATGCCTAATTTCTGCCATATTTTTTTCCAGTTTCCCCTAATAGTTTCTGGCAAATAGTGAGTTTTTCTTCTAAAAGCATGGATCTTTGGATTTGTCAAATACTAGGTTACTATTGAGTGCCTAATCTATTCCATTGGTCCTTTATTCTATTTCTTAGTCAGTACCAGATTGTTTTGAAGGCACCATGGAAGAATCTTAAGGAAGAGGAGATGTTCCTATCTATTTCCCTCTGCAAATGGCTCCTTGGGAGGGAAAAACAGAAAGGAAACATGATTTTCCAAATGTTCCAGACAAAGGACAAAATATTAATCATATCCCTTAAAAAAGAAGATGGATGTCCTAACTCAGGGGAAACAATACATCAGAAAACTTGACTGATGACAAAAGACTAATGATATGACAAATGACATTTCTATAGGTGGAAGCATAAAAACTCACTGAGTTAGCCTCTGTCTATTGGTCATCCTTTGGGCTTTGGCCTTTACATTAGCACCATTGCTTTTTTTTTAAATTCACCCATTAGGTCAGGCAGAATTGAAGCTATAAGACTTGGTTTTGAGTTTCCCTCAGTTATAAAGCCCTGACAAGCAGGAAACTAGGTTTCAAGTTTGCAAGAGGCTGCCTGACTTTTCCATTTTTTCTATCAATCTCCCATTATTTTCACATGACTCTTCTCTATATACCAGTACCCACAGTCTGGGCCAGTATTTAATAATAATAAAGTTACACATGATGTGTAGCTCATTGGCTCTTGGGAAGAGCTAGTCCTGGACAATTTTTGCAGCCCCACAAATGAAGCGGGGGAAAGGGAAGATGGTGTATTTCAATGGATTAGGTAGGGAGGAAAAGGTAAACTTGTTCATGAACAAGTAAAGAAGCAGGCTTGTGGCTTGGAAATGGCTTATTTTTGCCGCTTGTGACCTTGAGCAAGTTTCTTAACTATTTTGACTTTCCTATATAACATATTTTCCCCTGGTGACAACTTCCTAATATGTATTATCTTCTTCCAGTATAATGCAAATGTCCTAAATATGTATTTTGAATGGTTTTGTGATGGCTATTTTCATTCACATACTAGTAGGCATATATGTTATTTTCTTGGCTCTGCTTACTTTACTCTGTATCAGGTCATATAAGTATTTCGAGCTTCTACATATTCATCATATTCATTCTTTCTTATAGCACAATAATATTCTATTGCATTCATGAACCAAAACTTGCTAAGCTATTTGACAGTTGATGGTCATCTATTTTGTCTGCAGTTCTTTGTTACCACCAAAAGTCCTCCTATAACTATTAAGGTGTATATCGGAACTTTCTCCTAAACAAATGCTTTGAATTTGGCCAGAAGTAGAATCTCTGGTTCAAAGGTATGAAGATTTTAGTCATTATGTTTGTATAATTCCAAACTGCCTCGCAAAATGGTTACATTGATTTGCAGCTTCAGCAACAATATACTAGTGTGTTTATCTTCTCACAATCCCTGCAGCTTTTTTGACTATTCCCATCTTCTGTCATCTTTGTCAATTTGTTGGGCATGAGGTAAAACCTCGGGATTATATTGATTTGCATTTATCTTTTGATTGGTGATCTAGAATATTCTTTCCAATGTTTATTAAAAGTTTGGAGTTATTTGAAGGAGTTCTTGTTCAGATTTTTTGATCAATTATCCACCGGAAAATTATTTTTGTATCACAAATGATAACTGCTCCTCTCCTACCATCCATAGGATATATGCTTTGAGTTGTATTTCCCTTAATAGGAAACCAAATCAACTACATCTTCTTTACACTATTTTCCTCAGGGTCTTCAGCATACATTGGTGACCAGGATTAGTAGCAAAGTCACGGTTTGTAAAGATTGAATAAAATTAAATGGCAGTGTAATCTTAAATCATCATGACCTAGATTTCTTGGGTTTGCTAATTATAAAGGTTAATTACCCATGAATGTATCTGCATGGACTTCAGATGAACAACTTCTTCAGACACTTACACCAGAGCTCCAAGATGAGAGCATTAGGATTCTAATTCCTTTCAGGATAAAATCATTCAATATACTGCCTTTCCATTCAGAGCAAGAAGGTATCTGTCACTCAAACTTGAACTCCCTGGGATAAAGGCTTGTCAGTCATGTTCCACCTGAGCTGCCCTAGACATGTTTTATTGAAACAATGACCTGCCAGCCTTACCTGGAAGGAACATCAATTCTTAGTGTAAAGTAGTTTGGGGAAAAAGAAACATGACAACATGGCATTCCCCAGAGGACCTACTGTCCCACCTGCTGATATGTCTATCAAAGACAGGGGCACACTGCAAAAATCACTTTGAAGTGCCCTTACTAACCTCATTCATTATTAGGAATAAAAATCACTCAATGCTGGATAAAAAATGTATATGGTTATTGGTCTATATACTTCATGAGTGTCAGATGTAGAAGTCAATAAATGAATAGGAAATATGAAGGCTCCAAAGAACAATGCAAATTAACAGACCACTGCTGACAGCTTAGTTTCCCAAGGGAAAATGAGATTTACCAAAGATACCAAAGAAAAAAATTTACTAAAAGAAATAGAAGCTTTATACCAAGGGAACTTGGGAAGCTATAGGTTCATTGGACAGAGCTCTATCAGAGAGGAGTGAGGGTAGTCAGGCCAGTCTGGTCTAGTATACATATATAAAGTAGGACATCCTGATAGATAAATCCAGAGCAGCCTTTAACTATAGTGATCATTGGAAACTGAGGACACTCATTGGATTAGCAGAGAAGGGAAGAATAAAAAGTGACGATTATACTATTGGGTGAAATTAAATGGCAGTGTCATATTAAACCTTTAAAACTTAGGTTTCTTGGGTTTGCTGATCATAAAAGTTGATGTTCCATCTATGTATCTACATGGATTTCAGATGGAATGACCCCATCCGCTAGGAGCTGTTAGATGGTTCATCTTAGCTATTTAGCATCACCAATCAAAATAGCCAGAATACTCACTGTTCTTTTTGTACATCAGGATTTCGAAAGAGTTCATTTCATAGTTCTCAAAAGTCTGCCGCACCTTCTCAATTGTATCTTTGTCTGTCAGTTCTCCATACATAAAACTGTAAATCAACCAAAAAGTCCAAGTTAAGATAGTTCTGCTCATTTCAACAAACTCTTATGAAGTATTTACCAAATGTTGTCATTATACTAGGTCCTGGGGATAAAAATAAAAAGGATAAAAGTCCTTTACTCAAAAGGATACTACATTCTACCAGCAGGCACCTATTATTCCTTTCTGACACTCGGCTTAGATTTGTATCTTTGAACGTATCCTAAGACCTGTTGGCTATGCTGAATTACAATAACTCAGTAAATTAAGCTGGATATACTATTTGAGAATATGTTATAGGAAACAATTTCCTATTTTGTATCTTGACCAAAACCTTAGAGACCAAGGAAACTCCTATGAGACCTTGGAAAAGTGGTCAAACAGATACCAGTTTTAATGCACAAAGTTAGAATGTGAACAGGAAGTCAGTGGTACAGAGTTTCAGACTCAGCCTCAGAGAAAGGCAGTACAAATAGCATCCTTCACCTCCTATACACATAAGGAAACTGAGGTTGCCCAAGGTTATGCAACTAATATGTAAATAAAAGAAGACTTGAAATCACATCTTCTGAATAAGAATTTTCTCTAATGTAACACCTTCTCTGATCTCTTCAACAGAATATACACCATATAATTTTAACTTGGCCATTATTTTGAAGAGAAACAATGTTTAAGCAGCATCTACTGTTTGTTGACTTCAAAGCTCTATACTGAATCTTGAGGAAAATTAAAAGTCTGGGTAAGACACACTCATTGCCCTTCTGATGCAATTCAGGAAAGAAATTTGGCACATACACAGATGACCAGAAAAACAAGACAATATAAATTATTGTCCTTTAAGATATTTACACTCTAAGGGGTAATTGAAACAGTCTGCCCAGTTACTGACCAAGTAGTCCCAAACTCCTGCACTTTTTAAATCAATCAACCAATCAATGAGCATCTCTTAAGCTCTGACTATTTGCCAAATACTATGCTTAGAGCAATAGAATACAAAGAAAAAATCCTACACACAAGAAGCTAAAACTCTACTGGTAGAGAAGTACATCTAATAAGCATGTATACACAATATATATACATAATAAACACAGTGTTTCAGGGAGAGGAATTAGCTGCTGGAAGAAAAAAGCATCAGCGTTTTTAAATAAATAAGGGATTCTAAAAGGCAGAGGTGAGGAGGGAGACATGGAAAACATCCAAGATAAAGTCATGAAGATAGGAGATGAGATCATGTGTGAAGAACAGTAAGAAGATCAGTTTGCTTGGACTCTACTGTGCATTAAGTGGGAGAATACAGAAATCAGTCAACAAACATTTATTAAATACTTAATATATACCAGGACAGGCACTGTGCTAAATATAAGAATGGAAAAGTAGGTTGAGGCCAAGTTTTAAAAGACTTTAAAAGCCAAAGAAACAACTTCATAAATAACCAAGACTCACTGGTTGTTGAATAGGGAAGTGAAAATCAGACCCAAGCTTTAGGAATACCATTTTAAATGGTATTAAATTTTTAAAAATGTGTGGAAGATAGATTGTAGATCTGCAGCAAAGATACCAAGAAGACTATTGCAGTAATCCTGGTGGAAGGTGATTAAGGTATGAATTCATTAGACTGTGGTTTCCTTGGCAGCATGAGCTGTCTTCTTCCTTTTTATATTCTGAGTTCTTAGTACAGTGCCTGCCACATAGTTGGTGCTTTATAAATGTTTGTTGACTGAGTGGAAAAAGGTGGAAGCATTGTGAAGGCAGGAATCACAAGAACTGGCTACAGATTAGATATGTGCAATGAAGTGAGAAGTGGATGATGATACCAGCTGGAAGGAAGGTGGTATCTTTGACATAAATGTGATATTTCAGAAAGGGGTAGGTTTTGAGGGAAACATAATGACTTCAATTTGGGACACATTGGCTTTAAGATACCTATGGGCCATCAATCTGAAATCCATTAGGCAGTTAAAGATATGGAAACAAGGGTCAGGAAAGAGACAAGGACTAGCTCTAGAAATGTTTGTCTTCATCTGCATAAAGATAAAAATTAAACCAAATATGTAAGGTACAAAAATCTTTTCAAGATCTTATTGCTATTTTTTGTATTTCTGTACTACAGAGCCCCTGTTAATAGTATTTCCTCATAACAATTTTTCTTCTCCTTTCCTATAAGACTATCAACTGTTATTTCTCAATTATGTCAATGTCCCTCTCATGTAAATCTACCCAATCCACATGGACTGGGAAAACATATAATAGGGCTTGTTAAAACTATTTAAAATAAGAATAAAGTGACTCTAAGAGAGAATTATTCTGTGAATATAGGGAATGAACATTAGTGCAGGAATCCTGTTACATCTAGTTTATTGGTCACGTCCTTCCTGGATTTTGGTTGGGTTTCAGATGGCTGAATTCACTGGGCAAATGGCCTCCAACAAACTGAGGTGTTAATATATATACTACCAAGTTACTTTTAAAAGTTCCATTAAGGGAACTTGAAATTCCATAACAATGAGTTATCAAGTAAAATAAGAAAAATTCAATCCCCAATCATGTCATAGTACAGACAATAGACATTCTTCATCTATTTTGCCCAATTATATGGCAATAAATATAGCAATCTAAGAGATATGGATGAATATTTTCAAAAATATAAATTGCCTAGATTAACAGCAGAAGAAATAGAATACCTAAATAATCCCATATCAGAAAAAGAAATTGAACAAGCCATCAAAGAACTCCCTCAGAAAAAAAAAATCACCAGGGCCTGATGGGTTCATCTTCTTGGTATATAAAATCCAACCTTGCTAAAGTTGTTGATTATTTCTACAAGCTTCCTAGTTGATTCTCTAGGATTTTTTAAGTAGACCATCATATCATCTGCAAAGAGTGATAGCTTAGTCTCCTCATTGCCTATTTTAATACCCTCGATTTCTTTTTCTACTCTAATTGCTACTGCTAGTGTTTCTAATACAATGTTAAATAATAGAGGTGATAATGGGCATCCTTGTTTCACTCCTGATCTTATTGGAAAGGCTTCTAATTTATCCCCATTGCATATGATGCTTGTTGATGGTTTTAGTTATATTCTGTTTATTGTTTTTAGGAAAGGTCCTTCTATTCCTATACTTTCCATTGTTTTCAATAGGAATGGGGGCTGTATTTTGTCAAAGGCTTTTTCAGCATCTATTGAGATAATCATGTGATTTTTGTTTATTAGATTGTTGATATGGTCAATAATGTGGATGGTTTTCCTAATGTTGAACCATCCTTGCATTCCTGGTATAAATCCCACCTGATCATGGTGGATGATCCTCTTGATCACTTGCTAGAGTCTCTTTGCTAGTATT
>NC_058133.1:117082948-117119908 GCF_016433145.1 Gracilinanus agilis
CTTTTCAATCTGGTCATTTCTGGTCTTTGATTTACTTGCCTCACTTTCCAATTGTGAAATTCTGCCTTTTAAACTGTTATTTTCTTGCCAGATCTCTTCCATCTTTCTCATGATCTCAGATCTGAACTCTTCAAGACCTTGTGACCCATTTTCATTGTTTTGGGAAGGTTTGGATTGTTTGTTCTCCTCTACTGTTTCCTCTGTTGTCTGGATTTTTTCTGTGTAAAAGTTGTCAAGTGTTAAAGGTTTTTTCTTCTTCATCTTTCTCTTCTGGTTGTCCTGATGATTCTGGCTTGCCTTGTAAGCTGAGTTCCCTCTCAGCTTTATGCTTGTGCCCAGGATCTCTCTGCACTCTTTAGACTCCTGAGATCTCAGGTCTAGTTGTTCTGGGACAAGCCTCCTGGTGGTCTCCTTGCTCGTTCTTCTGCCTGAAGCTCCTTTAACAGTCTCAGGGAGCTGCTTCCACAGTCAAGCACCTCTCTGCACTGGGTCCCCACTCAAGGTCCGCTCCTGCACTCAGAATCAGCTCCTTTGTCCACGCCTTAGTCCACTCCTTAGTCCGCGCCTTAGCCCGCGCCTGTGTCAGCCCCTTTGCCTGCGCCTGGGCTCAGGGTCTGTGTTCAGAGTCCATGAGTTCTTTAACCTCTTGGGGGGTCTTAAGTCTTGCTTGCTCTCAGGAACAAACCCCTGGTGAGCTGCCAATGACTTAATGGGTGCCCCAAACTTGCTCTGACTTGTGTGCTGGCTTTGGAGTTGTAGGTGGTATGGGGTAGGGGAGGTGGTTGCTCTGCTTGTGTTTTCATGAGAGCTGTTTCACCCCTTTATAGCACGGAAATGCCCCGATTCCACGTACCTTCAATGCTGCACCCTGTTGTGGGGTCCCTTCTTTCCTCTGGATTTGTTTTTATGTCTTCATGAGGAGTCCTATATGCGTGGGTTAGGAGAGGTCCAGCAGTTACTTTTTACTCTGCTGCCATCTTAACCCCGCCTCCAACCCTGATTCTTTAAAAAAGACATTATGCTACATTTTAAAAGACAGAGAAGTGTGGAATGCATTTTTGGAAAGATTTGTGTAAAACAGCTACAATAAATATATCTTGGCTTCAGTAGTCTAAAAAAGTCATTTAAGTAAAACATACGGGAAGCAACACAATACTGTGGAAAGAATCTTGGATTTGGAACTGAATTTAAATCTGGCTCTGCCATCAACTCCCAAAGGGGCATTGAACAAAGCCTTTAATTTCTCTGGGCCACAGCACCCTCACCTAGAAAATGTGAGAGCTGAATTCAATGATTTCTAATATTAAATCTATGATCATATGAACACACTTCAGTTGCCAACAATGCTGGACAGGGAAAATGTTATTGTGGTGAAAGACCATATATGTCAAGGTAAAGAACCCTGCAACTACCACTCCTCTGGGAAAGGAGCATTTCGGCTCATTTTTAAAATCACTTAATAGAGGAGGGGCACATTCTAGTTGGCTCAGTGGATTGAGAGCCAAGCCTAGAGATGGGAAGTTCAAACCTGGCCCCAGACACTTCCTAGCTGTGTGACCCTGGGCAAGTCACTTAATCCCCATTGCCTAGCCCTTAACACTCTTCTGCCCTGGAACCAGTACATAGTATAGATTCTCAGATGGAAGATAAAGGTTATTTTTTTTAAATAAGAATAAAATTAAAATTAATTGCATGTCTAACTGTATCACCCCTTCTGCTCAATAAACTCTAGTGACCCCCTATTGTTTCTAAGTCTAAGCATTAAGTCATTACTTAACATTGAAATCCCTTCATAGTCTGCCTCCTTTCTATCTGTCCAGTCTTTGTACATATTATTCCCATCTTCATACTGTACAATTCAGCCATACTGTCCAACTTGCTTTTCCTAAAATGTGACTTTGTCTCCTGTCTCTGTGCCTTCTCTCTAGCTGCACTCCCCCTCCACGAGTAGAATGTTCTCTCTCCTCACCTCAATTTTCTAGAATCCCTAGATTTAGATCAATGATCACCTTTAAGAGGAAAATTTTACTGGTCCCCCCAGCTATAAGTGTCTTTCCCTCTGAGTTTACTTTACTCTGTTTATATATTGAATATACCTATGCACATACATGTTTTACCCACTTTGAGAATGTAAGTTCCTTGGGAGGCAGGGATTCTTTTCACTTTTTCTTTCTATCTGCAGTGCTTAGGACAGTGCCCCCAGCACAGAGTAATCATTTAATAAATGCTAGTTGATAGATGAGAGTTTGGAAAATATGTTGTCCCTCTTCTTCAAAACTGTTCAGTAGGTATCTCCTTCTTAAAGTATTCTTGCCCTGAATTCCCATGGTTCTATGCATCTGTGTCTTCCATCTTCCACAATGATTAATGGTATGGATTAGTGGCCTGAGAGACAGACCAGGTATCAGGAGACTGAAATTCTTATGAATACTCTGCTACTAACTAGCACCTTGACCTTGGGCAAGTCACTTCCACTATCTTGGATTCAGTTACTCTTGCATAAAACAAAGGTGTTGAACTAAATTGTCCCTACGTTGTTTTTGAATGATATCATTCCAACATTAGGCATGGAGCCTTAATATGTATTATAGTAAACATACGGTAAATGCTTAATAAATGTTTATTATCTGATTGATTCTATGGTTCTTTAAAAGTAAGAAAACTTTTGTTAATTTCATGATAATACTTCTCTAATTTTGTTCTCATTAACTGAAGTATAGAGGGAACAAAACAGAAAAGAGAAATTGGGACTCTGTACCAGAATGCTAGAATATATCATTCATGATCCGTTTGAAGACTTGAAAATCCTTTTCACTAGTCTTTGAGCAGAAATGAGAATTTCACCAAATTGACATAAAAATATTCAGATTTTTGTTTTAAAAACACTCAGCACATTACTTCAACACAGAAGACATTTTTCAACAAACACTGAACAAACTCCTCATAAAGCCCATTTACAGAAAAAACTTATTCTATCCATTATTAACCAAAAGGAGAGATGTGTCCTTTAATTTTGATACTCTGCTTCTGTAACTGGCCTGGGTTTTGCTGCCTCTCCATGACATCATTTATGTTACCATAGTCATTTTGTATATTGTCCCTGTTGGGGCTCTGCTTTCTTCATGCTATTTGTAAAGCTTTTAAAAAGTGTTCTTTATAGGTCTAAAATAACTTTATTAGTTGATCAATATAAAAATGCATTATGTTTAACTTGTTATGCTCATAAACTTTCTTTAATATATTGAAAAATGCAGTTCATGCAAAGAATAACTTAATCTGTTCATTTTAAATGTTTCTCATTTTTGTTATAAGCAACATAAGAGCTACTGAATAACAGCTACTGAACTTGAGAAAATTTAACACCTTATCATTTCTGACCATTTAGAAGTAGACTAATATATAGGAACATAAAACTATCATCAATATTATAGTAAAAAAAAGATATCATTTTACTAGTAGTTAACATTCTTCATGTCACACTGATAAAAAAAGAAGTTTATACAAAAAAATACTTACTTTCAGAAGAGTTCAGGAAGAAAAGAAAAAAGAACCATGAACTATAACTTTGTTGCCTGGAATTTAGTCCAATGAGTCTTGTTTTTATAACTTCTAATAGTAGTCCCTGCTCCTTCTGATCCTAGATTTTCATAATCTTTAATCACTTATTTAAATAAAATTTTTAGTTGGAAGATGATAATAATGACAATGATGATGATGATGATGATGATGATAGCTAACATTTATATAACACTTACTATATTCCAGGCACTGTGCTAAGTGCTTTACAATTATTATCTCATTTGACCCTCACAACCACCCTAGGAGATGGGGAGGTGGGGACATCAAGTGAGTACTTCTAAACACAGATCTATTTATTTTTCTCACATTCTGGAGAATCTGAAGAGTCTGAAGAAGCAGGAGTGAAAGGAATTAGAATTTATATCATTCAAAGATCTTCTTTCACTTTGCAGGAAGGCTATATTGTGAAATGACTCAGACTCCATTCTTGACCCAAACAGCTAAAGGTATTTATTCTCTGTTCTGCAATATTTGAAAGCAAAGAATTCTGTGGTATGAAGGTGAGGAAGGGATATATTCTAGATAGAAAGCACATCCTGTACAAAGATACAGAGAGAAGAGATGGAATGTCATATTTAGGGAAGAACACACAGGCCATTTTGACTTGAACATAGAGTACATAAAGGAGAATAATATTCAATAAGGCTAGAAAGAGAGGGAGATACAGAATGTGAAGGCTTTAAAAGTCAAACAGAGGAATTTTTGTTTTATCCTAAAGACAATAAGCTTCTTGAGCCAGGGAAGTGACATGGCTAGATCTATGCTTTAAGAATATCAATTTGCCATCTCAATGGAAGATTAACAAGGGAGAATAAAGCTTGGAATCTAGGAGACCAATTAGAAGGCTACTACTATAGCTGCTATGATCCAGGCGAGAGGTGCTGAACCTCCCTACTGTATATATTTTAAAATTCACCTTAGGACAGCAAAGAGTAGATAACATCATATGACCATGTTGCCTTAATCATTCTTTTAATAATCAGGATCCAATTTTTAAAAACTTTTGAGGGAGGGGAAATAACATATTTCAAGGAATAAGGGAGGAAGAAGAGAATTTTATTTTTCATTTTCAAACTTTTTTCTGGCTTTCATGTCCCTACATTTGTAGATTGAGAAATGCTGCCAATGACAATTCCAAAACTGATTCTTTTTTCCTACAGAGCAACATGAGCAATTACTGGGGAAAAAAATGGCAGAATAGATTAGTGGGAGAAGCCTTGAATCTAGGAATCAGGAAAGATGAGTAGAAGTTGTGACTCTCAGCTCTAATGCTCACTAGCTATGTGACTATAGGTAAATTTCTCAATTGTCTCAACCTCATCTTCTGTGTCTATAAAATGGGAATGATTTTTACAGTTGGTGTTGGTTTAAAGAAAGCCCTTTGTTGTAAGCCTGAAAGTACTATAGAAACAAGTTGTTGTTATTACTATAATCAGAAAGATTCCAAACATAACTACCTGCAGGTACTGCTTTTTTGCATGACTTCCGCCCTGTGGTATCCTGATAACTTGCAAAATCCATCATTGCTGTAGACGATGGGCCAGTCCACTATCTGAGCGTTGCCCAGTACAAAGTTGGTATCTGTTGGAGAGAACACACGTGGTCAGATGTTGACATGGAATATGGCATAAGAATGATGGAATGTCAACTGGTCATGACACTTCTTCCTCCCTGAAACTCATCCCCATGAAGTCTTTTTTAAAACCCTCACCTTCTGTCTTAGACTGGATTCAAGGAATCAATCCCAAGGCAGAAGAATAGTAAAAGCTAGGCAATGGGGGGTAAGTGACCTGTCCAAGGTCACACAGCTAGGAAGTGTCTGAGGCCACATTCAAACCCAGGACCTCCTGTCTCCAGGCCTGGCCCTCTATCCACTGAGTCATATAGCTGTTCCACCATGTACAGTCTTTAAAAGAGAGGCTGGCACTTGCTATGGGTGAAAAAAAAACAGGAAGAAATCCATCCTTGTAAAGATGAGTGATCATAGTGTCAGCTTTCTTATATTACAAAGACACTAAGAAATGGAGTCAGTTTAAATGACTGGTCAAAAGATTCCTAAAACTGCCTAGAACCAAGCAAGGTCCCTATAAGACTACAGTCAATGTTCATACTAATGGAGGGCTATATAGGTAACAAAACAATTCCCAAGTTATTTTTTCTCAGCCTTTTATGTTAGTTTCTCTGTCTTCAGTAACAACAGTGGATTTGCTTTTCTAATTCAATTTAGCTCAGACCAACAATAAATGAGTTTGCACACCCCAAGCACATACTACAAGCAGGGGCAGGTATCTGGAAAGCAGGCTAAGTGGCAGGTGGAGGCTTGGGTTGAGATTAAACATAGCAAGTAGAGAGCGACTCTATTTACACAGTTGTTGCCTGGCACTAAATGTGCTCAAGCATTGACACTTATTAAGAATGCTGTAGAAGGCATTCATGGTTCAGGTGAGGATTGGACTCGGCATTCCCACCTTCATACAGGAAGTCCTGAAAGCCTGGAATGCACTCCTTGTCTTAAGAAGTCAACAAGCAAGTTTTAGTGTTTACTATGTGCCAGGCACTGGGGGAAAACAATAGGAACATAAAGGACAGTCTCTGCCTTCAGGGAGCTTATATTCTAAGATGGTTAGGGAGTGGCAATGGAAGGATAAAAAAAAAAGCTAACAAAACAGAAGGAAGAAGGAGGGGGAAAAGGTGCCCATACAGAGACACAATGGAGACATGACTGGCCTGGACACTTTTCTTAAAATGGAGATTCTCAGAGGAATCAACCAATCAATAGAAGGTGCCACAGAGACAGAGCAATTTCCAGGGATGAGGAGGTCACATGGTTAAAAAAAGTTCTCTATTTATTAGTATTCTTAGTTGTCTCCCAGACTCAGTTCAATTATTATCAGCTTTTCCTGATCCCCCAAATCAATAGAGTTCTCTCCTCCTCTGCCCTCCTCAGACTTTATTGACTTATCTGTGTAGATATTGCATCCACTCAGCAAAAAATAAGCTCCTTTAGGGCAACGATTTGGGGGGGGGGGGTATTTTTGTCTTTGAATTTCCAGAGCCTAGCACAGTAGCCTGCATCAAGTTAAAAAGTATTTGTTTAATGAATGGATGGTATCTGAGAATATCTCCAACCATAATTTCTTGTGCTTAATTTGCAAAGTTGATAACCTATTCAAAGATAAGCAAGAACTGACCATAGTTTGATAATAGTGAATTGGGTTTTGTGGAATTTGAACCAGATGTTCACCCTACCAGACCTATAATAAGATCAAGACAATAAGGGCTTTGGTCCTAGATGTCAATATCTAGAGGACACTGATAGCATTTATATTCCTTCGTAGTACAGAAACAACTGAGTTAAATTGCTGCTTATCAAAGATAATTAGTTAAAATGGGAAGCTAGCAGGTGATATATGTTCTCTTCCACTGAAGAAACACTTTAAGGGGATTCCTCTAAAGACATCTTGGTCTTTTCCAACTGAGTAACAGTTAAAGTGACCTCACTGTATCTAAAGGAACCTCTCACCACACTTGGTGGGTCTCCTTAACCATCTAATTTCTTTAAGTAGCCATAAGTAATTTTTGTGACTCTACTTCCATCTAAATTCAGTCATCTAGGGAACTGCATTAACCCTTTCAGGTCACCTTCAAACTATTCTATCATTTATTCTTTTCTTGCTTCAGATGGTAAAGATGAAAGTCTAGCTTATTTAAATTTATTCTCACTTTCATTTCCAAAGACTTCTCTGGTCCTTGTGGACTTATTTTTTTCTGTCTTCCTTTTTCCTTTCAGGAACTTGGATCATGTAAATCACATCTAATTTGCTGCTGGTTAGGAAACCAAACAATACTTGTTAGAATTGAATCTGAAATTAAAATAAATGAGCCCTGAGTAAGAGTTTCTCCTCTGAGTAAAAGGTACAAGCTTTAGTTCAAAGACTTTGGAATGTCTGTTTTGGCTGCCT
The DNA here is from genome assembly GCF_016433145.1 of Gracilinanus agilis. Classification (NCBI taxonomy): domain Eukaryota; kingdom Metazoa; phylum Chordata; class Mammalia; order Didelphimorphia; family Didelphidae; genus Gracilinanus; species Gracilinanus agilis. The sequence goes on from NC_058133.1 coordinate 117,090,490, forward strand.
GGAGAGGTACTCTAAAGTCCAAAAGAAAACGCTTTCTGGGTTATTCACTGTTTTGGAGCTGATGTCAATTTGTACCGATGTACAAACTTCAACAAAATATAATTAGGAAAGTAACTTGCTGCTTAAATAAAGAGTATAGCTTCATGCTTCCACTTCCAAATTCAACATGATCTGGATATGAGAAAATACACAAACACTAGGGAGATGATTTTGGAATCTTCAATCCCACTTACACTGCCAAGTTAGAAGGTTTGGCTGAAGAGTCTTGGATTTTTTAATAGAAATCTCTAATAATATTCTGTCATTATCCTCTATTGAATTATAGCCATAACTCCTATGACTTCCTCCTACAAAGGTTACTTATCAACATCAGCTATCCAGTTCAGAGCTAAGAATCCAACTATATCTCTTTGAAACTCCAAGCTCTGCAGAATAATGCTCTCTGTCTTCAGTGAAGGATGCACCTACTTACACAAGACTCCATTCTAAAATGGAATAGGTCCCACAAAACCAAAGGAATCAATGGGAGGTCAAAAAAGAGTTAGAAATAGAAGGAACATTACATAGCAGACTGGCCAATATAGCAGCAAAGGAAAGTGATAAATGTTGGAGGGGATGGGGCAAAATTAGGACACTAATACACTGCTGGTGGAGTTGTGAATTGGTCCAAACATGCTGGAGGGCAATTAGGAACTATGCACAAAGGGCTTTAAAAGAATGCCAAAGAGATAATAAGGGAAAACACTTATACAAAAATACTTATAGCCACATTCTTTATGGCGGCAAAAAATTGGAAAATGAGGGAGTGCCCATCAATTGGGGAATGGCTGAACAAATTGTGGTATCTGCTGGTGATGGAATACTACTGTGCTCAAAGGAATAAAGAACTGGAGGATTTCTATGTGAACTGGAATGACCTCCAGGAACTGATGCAGAGCAAAAGGAACAGAACCAGGAGAACATTATACACAGAGATGGATACACTGTGGTACAATTGAATGTAATGGACTTCTCTATTAGCAGCAATGCAATGATTCAGGACAATACAGAGGAACTTATGAGAAAGAACACTATTCATATCCAGAGAAAGAACTGTGGGAGTAGAAACACAGAAGAAAAACATATAATCAATCACATGGTTCGATGGGGGTATGATTGGGGTTTTGATATTAAAGGGTCACTCTACTGCAAATATGAATAACATGGAAATGGGTTTTGAACAATGATACATATATAAGCCAGTGGAATTTCTTGTCATCTCTAGGAGTGGGGGAGGAAGGAGAGAAAAGAAATCATAAATCATGTAACCATGGGAAATATTTAAATAAATAAAAAAACTTTATTTAAAGAAATAGAAGGAACATTAGAAATCATCTCTAATCCAACTTCTTCATCTTAATGTTAAAGAACTTGACACCCAGAGAAAGCTAGGTGGCTCAGTGGATAGAAAGCCAGTCCTGGAGACAAGAGGTCCTGTGTCCATATCTGACCTCAAACACTTCCTAGCTGTGTGACTCTAGGCAAGTCACTTAACCCCTATCGCCTAGTCCTTACTGCTCTTCTGCCTTGGAACTGAATTATATAATATTGGTTCTAAGACCAAAGGTAAGGGTGTTTCAAGAAAAAGAAAGAAAGAATCCGAGGCTCAAAGAAGTAATTTGACTTGGACGAGGTTACCCAGTAAATCAGCAGTAGAGCTAATCTATCAATCAACAAGCATTTATACAAGAAACACCTACTATGTACTTGGCATGGTGCAAGGTGAGGGAGATACAAAGACACTAAAACCTTCTGTCTTCCTTCCCTTCAAAACTGAAAGACAAATTGATTTCCTTTGGTAACAACTTTCTGCTGGTATTTCAAAAATTTAGTGTTATTTCATTGCTAACATGGTATTAGGCGCTTAATAAATGCTTATTGACCAATACCTACACGGACTTGTACAAAGTTACTACCATCTAGTGGCAGCTATTGTGTATTGCAAATAAAAATCATGACTCCAGGGAACAAAAATTAAATATATTTCTCTTTCTTAAGGGGGGGGGGGGGGGGTTGTAGGTATATAACATTGCATGTGTTATTAGATGTGCTTCCTGAGACCTTTGATTTGCTCATAGTTTTTCCTTTGTTATAAGGGAGACTTCTATTGGAAAGTTTAAAAAAAAAGTATGTATCAGGGGCAGTTAGGTGCCTCAGCAATTAGAGACAGGAGGTCCTGGGTTCAAATCCAAACTCAGATACTTCCTAGCTGTGTGACCCTGGGAAATTCACTTAATCCCCATTGCCTATCCCTAACCACTCTTCTTCCTTGGAACTAATACTTAGTATTGATTCTAAGACAGAAGGAAATGTTTAAAAAAAAAAAGAATGAATCAACAAAACTAAAAATGTATATTGTAAGATAGAAATTAAATGCAGGCTGAGGATGGGAAGGAATCCTTTTCTCTCCCAAACCTAAACCAATAACATAGCTGGTAACAAGTTCAGGTAGATATTTATCAATGTGATAATTGTAAAATGAACTTTTCACACATTTATGACATTGTTAGTCTTCCTTTCCAATGTGAAACTTCTCCAACTATCTGATGGATGTTGAAGACGACCTGAAGACTTTCCTGCATTCGTTACATTCAGAGAGTTTGTCTCCAGTATGAATTCTCTGATGTCTGATGAGATTTTTTTACTCTGGATAACTGCTTTTCCATTTTCATTACATTTAGAAAGTTTCTTGTCAGTATGATACTTCTGATGTTCAGTATTGAATGAACTGAGACCAAAGGGCTTCCCACATTCATTACATACATAAGGTTTCTCTCCAGTGTGAATTCTCTGATCCTCAGCTGGATGAAGTGCCTTGATTTTTAACAACCTCTAGAGAAGGGCAGAGACTATCTGCTCTCTTACAAACCAGTATTAGTGCCTGGGATTTTGCTTGTTCTACATTCTACAGAATCAAGAAAACCTGACTTTAATACTCAATAAGAACTCTTATTGATATGGTGCATGTATTTAAGATACTACTGCATGTAAACACTCTAACAGATAAAGTGCTCTTCAAAAAAGGATGCCATTTCCTCTGTTGAAGAGGCTACTTAGAGAATGACTAGTCTAAGTCCCTAAAACCTGTTTACATTAAACTTAGATGTTTGAACTCACCATTGTAGCACTCCTTTTTAACCCTCCCCCCCAAATTTATTGTTGTTTGTGGGGGAAGAGTAGAAATAAACTATATAATTCATGGATCAAGTCCTTATCTAATCCAAATTCTATTTCCAAACCATAAAAAAGATATAGAGAATCCAATAGCAGAAACATTAATTTAAGATATTAAACCATAAAAAAAAAAACAAGGAACGGAATCAAACAGTGAAAGTATTTCTGGAACTCATACACAAATAGGAGCAACTGCATATATCTCTAGGGTAGTTATAATATAATTTCTAGTTTAATCTCTCTGGTTCTGCAAGACAGTTCACTTCAGAATCTGTAGCCCTGATAGGGTAATGTTTATGGTATTGTGCTATCTTCTCTTGAAGTTTCATTTCTCAGATTGTTTTGAGGTAAAATGGAAAATAGCTGAAACTTACCTCAACTATGGAATCATCAGGATTATCCATAACTCCTAGGTTCAGGGACTCCACAGTCATATTACTTCAAAGATCCTCTCCTCTGCCTCTCCCTCCAAACTCTATACTATGTCTCACACAATCCTTGGATTGACTATTGCTTGAAAAATAGAGTCCTGAAGCTATGTCTACTACACTTTTTTATAAAACTGGTGAAAATTAGATATTCACACACCTTCTAGGTTAACCATATGATAGTAAGAGATAAAGAGAAGATCAATCAAAGACAAAGGAAAATAGTATAGTCCACTAAATTGGCATCAAAAGGCATGGGATCAAATTCTGGGTGTGCTACTTACTGATTATGTGGTCTTTGGCAAAGATTTGAGCCTCAGTTTCTTCATCTATCAAATGGGGATAATAGCCTCCCTCACATGACTATTATGTGGATAAAATGAAATAATACAAAGTGCTTTCATTTTGGACATTTTTTGCTAAGACTTTAGCCACAAGAGTTACCAGTAAGAACGGATAACCAAAGATCTAGCTTCCAAAAGAGAAAGAGGAATAATTTTACAATAACCTTCATAGAGTAAGAATATTTGTCTTTTAGCGGCAGCGAAGCAATTCTTAAATATCCTCAAAGTTCTGGCTGATTTCCCTCTTCAAGGAGGAGTTAATGGTGCTCAAGGGATGCCTTGCCACTCTCCAGAGTTTTAGGAAGATTAAAAAATTCTTTAAAGGGAGAACAAGCTCCAAAGTAAGAAAAATGGAGAAAAAAAATCTGAAAAGACAAAAAAAGGAATCATGACCTATGTCACAAGTTTTGAGTATAGAAGAATGTGACACAGTGAAGACTGGCAGGGGGAGGAAAGACCATCACCAAAACAACTAAATAAGAGATTAAAGAAAAATATTGTTTCCACTAAAGAAAGGAGCTAGACCCTCTAATGAGGACATTGTTTCTTAATAATAGGTAGTATTTATATAATGTTGCTATGTGCGAGGCACTGCACTATATGTTCTCAATTATTATCTCATTTGATCCTGACAATAGTTATTGGAAGTGGGTACCAATATTATCATCATCTTACAGATGAGGAAATTGAGGCAAATATAGGTTAAGTGGCTTGCCCAGAGTCACAAAACTAGTGTCTAAGGCAGGATTTGAACTCAGGAATTTTGGTTACTGTCTGGTGTTCTGTGCCACCTAGCTTATATTTCCAGGAGCAATGATAAGTACTGTTAGGAATGAGAACATGAAGTAAATATCAGAGGAAGAAATAAGTGGTAGGGTTGGCAACTCCAAGGTTCAGGGTACCAAGGCATAAGTCACTCTGACATTAGCCAAAAAAAAAAAAAAAAAAAAGCTACAATCTTCCCAGCACATGCATACAGGTAAGACATGAAAGATAACTTCCCCAAACTTGTCAAACCTGAGTATTATAATCTGTTTCTCAAGATTTGCATAAGGACAAATGATTATGCCAGTTGATGTTTAGAAAGCATTGCTAACGGTTATGAAATCCAAGATAAACAATTGAAGGGGCACACATGATATTACATTACTGTGGTCAATCAAAGGCGAGTCCTTCTAAAGAGAAAGGCAGAGTCAGGAAATGATGGTATCTGAGAATGGGATCTGGATTTCTGGTCCACAGCTCAAAACATAAGAATGATTGACTTTTGCCTAGAGATTGAGCACCCCTAATAAAGAATTTTATATACAGATAGACAAACATAAACACATGGGGCAGTGGCAGTAGCTGCAGAATCCCTGGTTAGGGAAGGATTCTCAGCTTCCAGCTGTAGGAGAAGTGGGTGCTGTAATAATGGCCCAGATTAGAAAGGGTGCAAGTGGGAAAGAAAGAGGAGTCAGTGCAATAATTAATTAATATACCATACACACATACACATGCATATTTAAGATAGACACACAAACCAAATCTTTAACAGGCACTGGCTATGACTTCATTACTATAGGGAATTTCTAGGTGTGGAAACTCCCTCTATCAATGCATGTTGCCATTTTCTCTACAACTTAGTCTTAGAACGAATGATGCTTAGAGATAGGAGGTCCTGGGCTCATATCTTGCCTTAGGGTCTTCCTAGCTGTATGACCCTGAGCAAGTCAATTAACTGCCACTGCCTAAGCCTTTACCACTCTTCTGTCTTGGAACCTATATGTGGTATTGATTCCAAGAAGAAAGGTAAGTGTTAAGAAAGAAAGAGTCAATGCTGTATGCTGGGAATGAAGATGGCAGAGTAAAGGACACTCTCTTCCCCTGATCCCTACACACACACAAAGAAAAGAAAATAAATCACCACAAAATAAAGGCAACCTAGAGAAATATGTCTCACTGGGATAAGAGGAAAGAGCAGCCCAGGTAGAATTTGTTAGAAAAGGCAGAATTTGGAGCAGCCCAACATGTGGTGACTCTGCTAGAGGCAACAATGTTGAAGATGCAGAAAGAACCAAGCCCAAGTCACTCCAACTATAAAAGGCAGAGAAGGCAGGAAACCTACAAACTCTTCATGTGGCAATAAAGCCCTGAGGTCAGAAGGGAGGAGAGAGGAGGACCTAGAACTTCAGGATCCTACTAACACCCATGTGGCAGCCCAAGTGCCTGAGGTGGTAGAGACCAGAGCAAGGGATCTGCCCAGCCCATAAAACAACAGGGGAACTGTTAGCACAGGGTGTTGAATATAAGCTAGACAAAGCAGCTGCAAAATTCCCCAGAACAAGCCAGCCACTATAAAGAACAAAAGCAGCTGGGCCTACCCCAAGTACCAGAGAAGAGTACTCTGAAAGCTTGAAGCAGAGCATCCTCTATACTAAGAATAGAGAAGGACCTCAACAGATAGATAAGGTAATGGGGAAGGGGAGGAGAAACAACTAGAATAATGAGCAAAAGACCAAAAAACCCTAACCTTAGAAAGTTATAGTGACAAAAAAGACAAAATATGAACTCAGAAGAGGACAACAATGCCAAAAAGGAAACCTGTGAAGCCTCAAAGGAATGTGTGAATGGATGCCAGGCTTCAAATGAACCCCTGGAAGATCTTGAAAAGAAATTTTAAAAACCAAATAATAAGAGACTTGACAGGAAAACTCAATAGCTAGGGAGAAAATTCACTGAAGAAATAAACTCCCTCAAAACTAGAATGGGTCAAAAGAAAATTAAGGTAGAAAAATATCTTGAATAAAACAACTCCCTAATGAACAGAATGGGCCAAACTGAAATGGGGTGGGGGTGGGGTAAAAACTGAAGAAAGTCATAATCAAAAAAAGGCTCTGGACATATTACAAGAAATCATCAAGGTAAACTGTCCTGATATCCTTGAGCAAGAGAAAAAAATAGAAATTGAGAGAATCCACTGATCATGTCCTGAAAAAGACCTCCAACATAAAATACTCCAGGATTATTGTAGCCAAATTCCAGAACTCCCAAGCCAAGGGGAAAGTACTATAAGCTACCAAATAGAAATAATTCAAATATTGAAAAGCCAAAGTAAGGATTACATAAGACCTAGAAGATTCTACATTAAAGGACCAGAAGACATGGGATATGATACTCCAAAAGGAAAAGGATCTAGAACTACAACCTTGACTTCCAAAACTGAGCATAATCCTCCGGGGGGGGGGGAGGGGCAGGGAAGGGAGGAAATAGACATTTAATGAAATGGGAAATTCCAGACTTTCCTGACAAAAAAAACAGAGCTGAATAGAAAACTCAACACTTGAGAGAAGCATAAAAAGATAAAAAGAAAACTTGAGAGTTTTGATAAAGTTGAATTGAATACATTCAAACCTGGTAGGTGATAGTTGAAATAATGAAGATGTCTATGATACTTGAAAAAGGTAAGGTACTTAAAGTATGCAAGATACCTAAAATACCTAAGATAGTTAAGAACTTTATCACTATTAGAGCAATGAAAAGGAGAATACATAGAAAGAAAGAAGGAAGCAAAATAAGGTAGGCTGATAAAAAAAGGGATGGGAGGAACACAGGGGGAGAAGAAGAAAGGAGAAATAGAAGAGGATAAAACACCTCTCATTAATAAGCACATGAGTGAAAAATACAGTGGAAGAAAAGATGGGAAATAGTTATGATTGAAACTTACTCTAATTAGCTAGCTGAAAGTGGGAATAACGCCTACATCAATCAACTACAGAAACCTACCATACCCTACAGGAAAATAAGTGAGTAGGAAGAAGGGATGGGGGATGGACAAAAAGGATGTTGAGTCGGGGCAGGTGATTGTTGAAAACAAAATATCTGTGAACAAGGAAAAGCTAAAAGGAGAAAGAAAAGAAGAAGAAATAAGGAAAAATAAGATGAAGGGAAACACACAATTAGTAATCATAATTGTAATTATGAATAGGATGAACTCATCCATAAAATGGAAAAGGATAGAGAGTGGATTAAAAACCAGAACCACACAATATGCTGTCTGCAAGAAACACATGGAAAACACAGAGGCACATATAGAGTAAAACAGGCCAGAGCAGAATCTACTATGCCTCAACTACAATTTTAAAAAAAAAAAAAAAACAGAGGTAGCAATCATGATCTGACAAAGTAAAAGTAAAAACTGACCTAATTGAAAGAGAAAAGGAAGGAAATTGCATCATAATAAAAAAGCACTATAGATAATGAAGCAATATCAATATTAAACATATATGCAGCAAATGGCATAGCATCCAAATTTCTAAAAAAGAAAAGTTACATAAGTTACAGGTATTAAAGATAGTAAAATGTTACTGGTGGGAGAACCTCAATCTTCCCCTCTCAGAAGTAGATAAATCCAACCCAAAAAGAAGCAAGAAAGAAGTTAAAGAAATAAAGAGAATTTAAAAAGTGGATATGATAGACCTCTGGAGAAAACTGAATAGAAAGGAATACACCCTTTTTCTCAGCAGTACATGGCACCTTCACAAAAGTGGACCACATAATAGAGCATAAAAACCTCACAACCAAATGAGGAAAAGCAGAAATATTAAATGCATACTTTTTAGACCATGATGCAATAAAAATTACACTCAACAAAGGGTAGCAGAAAAACTAAAAATTAATTGGAAACTAAATAATCTTATCCTGAAGAATGACTAAGTCAAAGAACAAAGCATAAAAACAATCAACAATTTCATTAAGGAAAATGACAATGAGGAAATAACATATCAAAATTTATGGGATACAGACAAAGTATAATTACAGGGAAATATATATCTATAAATGCTTGCATCAATAAAAATAGAGAAAAAGCAGGTCAATGAATTGGACATGCAACTTTAAAAACTAGAAAAAGAACAAATATAAAATCCCTAATTAAACATCAAATTGGAAATCCTAAAAATCAGGGAAGAAGTTAATAAATTTGAAAGTAAGAAAACCATTGAACTTAAAAATAAGAAAAGGAGTTGGTTTTATGGGAAAATAAATAAAATAGATAAAGCATTTGTTAACTTGATTTAAAAACAAAAAGAAGACAGATTATAAGTATCAAAAATTAAAATGGTGAAATCATTACCAATGAAGAATAAATTAAAATAATTATTAGTAGACATTTTGCCCAACTATATACCAATAAACTGGACAACCTAAGTGAAATAAATGAAAATTTTTTAAAAATGTAAACTACCCAGATTAGCAAAAGAGGAAATAAATCCCATCACTGAAAAAGAAACTGAACTAATTTCAAAGAACTCCCTAAGCAAAAGGCCCTAGGGCCAGATGGATTTACAAGCAAATTCTACCAAACATTCAAAGAACAAAAAACTCCAATACTACATAATCTATTTAGAAAAATATAGGAAGAAGGACTTCTTCCAAGCTCTTTTTATGACGCAAATAGGTATTGATACTTGTGTCATCTGAAATTGTTATAAACCCTGGAAGATTACAACTCTCAGGACTCTCTCTGTTACAACTTCCCCTGACACCTCCCACTTCCTTTGTGGGAGGTGTCAGAGAAAGTATAAAAGAGAAAATTTGGCGCCTTTTAGACCCTGGAATGCTCTGCTCTCCCCAGTCTGAGGCTGAACCCTGCAGATATCTCTCTTGGCACCTTTTTCCCTTTCTTCCTACCTCCTAGTTTTCCCTAGACTTTCCCTTTCCTAATCTAAATAAAACCTAGCTATTCAAACCCTAAAGTTGCTCTCTGATCAATATTTGAGCCTCTGAAGGGATCTGGTCAATTTCTCCTGCCAGGGGCTGGGACCGCTACCTTCCTTTCCCTTCATCTACCTTCCTCTCTCCTTTCTCCCACCTATCCTATCCTCCTACCTTCATCCCTAACCCCCTCACATAATTAAACAAGGAAGAGCTAAAGCAGAAAAAGAAAACTCTACAAATAAACATTGATGTAAAAATTCTAAATACGATACTATCAAGGAGACTACATTACATTGCAAAAATCATACACTCTGATCAGGTGGGTTTTATGCCAGGAATGCAGGAATGGTTTGATATTAGAAAAACTGTCAACATAATTGCCCATATCAATAACAAAACCAAAAGAAACTGTATGGTTATTTCAAAAGAAAAAGAAAAAGCATTTGACAAAATATAACACCCAGTCCTTATAAAAACATTTGAAAATACTGGAATAAATAGAACTTTCCTCAAAGTAATAAATGGAATCTATCTAAAATTATCAGCAAGCATTATCTGTAATGGGGATAAACTAAAACCCGTTTCAATAAGATCAGATGTAAAGCAAGGATGCCCATTATCACCACTCTTATTTAATATTGTACTAGAAATGTTTGCTATAGCAATAAGAGTACAGAACAAAATTGAAGGAATTAGAATAGAATTTGAGGAGACAAAAATATCACTCTTTGCAGATAATATGATGGTGTCTTAAGAGAATTCTAGATAATCAATCAAAAATCTAATAGAAATAATTAACATCAGTGAAGTCACAGGATACAAAATAAACCCAAGTAAATCATCAGCATTTCTATTTGCCACCAACAAAATCCAACAGTAGGAGATAGAAAAGGAAACTATATTCAAAATAACTTTAGACAACATAAGATACCTGAGGGAATACCTACCAAAATAAACCTAGCAACTATGTAAACACAATTACAAAACACTCTCATGTAAATAAAGTCAGACCTAAACAATTGGGAACATATCAATTGCTCATGAATAGACTGAACCAACATAGTGAAATTATAATCCTACCTGAATTAATTTACTGTTTCAACTACCCTAAAATTACTTCACAGGTCTAGAAAAAATAACAACAAAGTTAACATAAAAGAAAAAAAAGATCAAGAACATCAAGGGAATTGATGAAAAAAATATAAAGGAAGGACACCTAGTACCAGGTACAAAACTATACTTTAAAGTGGTAATCATAAAAATAATCTGGCACTAATTAAGAAATAGAATAGTGGATCAATGGAATAGAGCAGGTAATCAACACATGGCCATGAATGTCCATAGCAACTTAATGTTCAGTAAACTCAAAGATCCAAGCCTTTGGGGAAAGAAAACTGCTGGGAAAACTAGAAAGCAGTGTGGCAGAAACTAGGCATGGATCAACATCTTCTTATATATCCTGGTACATTCTCATATACCAGGATAAAGTCAAAATGGATACCTGATCTAGAAACAAAAGGTGAAAGATAAACATGGGAAAGTTTCCCTGTCAAATGTATGGATAAGGGAAGAATGTATGATCAAACAAGATATAGAGAGCATTATAAAAATGAAATAGATAATTTTGATTACATTAAATTTTTAAAAAGTTTGTACAAACAAGACTAATGCAACCAAGATCAGAAAGGAAACAACAGATTTGGAAAAAAATCTTACAGCAAATACTTCTGGCAAAGGTCTCATTTCTCAAATATATGGAGAACTGAGTCAAATTTAGAAAAATACAAAACATTCTCCAATTGAAAAAATGGCCAAAGGATAAGAAAAGCAGTTCTCAGAGGAGAAAGTTAAAACTCTCCTTAGTTACATGAAAAAATACTCCAAATCTCTACTGATTAGAGAAATGCACATTAAAACAACTCTGAGATACTGCCTCACCACTACCAGATTGGCTAGTGAACAAAAAAAGCAAAATGATAAATGTCAGAGAAGATGTGGGGAAATTGGGACACTAATAACCTGTTAGAACTGTGTTTTTCAATCAATGAGGTTCATCCATAATTTGGAGAATGGATGAACAAGTTATGGTATATGATTGCAATGGAATACTACTGTGCCATAATGAACAAGATTCGAGTTCAAAAAAACCTGGAAAGACTTATATGAACTGATGCAAAATGAAGTGAGCAAAATCAGAAGAACAATCTATACAGCAACAGAAATATGCAATGATCAACTGTGAAAGACTAAACCATTATCAGCAAAGAAAATCTCCAAGATAACCACAAGAGACTCATGTTGAAAATGCTATCCAAAGCCAAAGAAGGAATTGTTAGAATTTCAGTGCAGATAAAAGGATGCTATCTTCCACTATATTTCCTTCATGAGATTTCTATTGTATATGTGATGTTTTCTATCATGACATGAGTAATATGGAAGTATGTATTACATGAAACCATGGATATAACCTATATCATCAGACCTTTCACCACCTCAGGCAAGGGAGGATATAAGGAGGAAGTGTGAACTCAAAGAGAAGCAAACCATTAATTTTAACACTTACAGGAGAAAATCTGAATTTTAAGATGTCAAAAATAATACTCAAAAAGTATTTCTACATGCAGCAGAAAAATAAATAAAAGATATAGCACAAAAAATTAAAGAAAGAAAAATGCCTTGAGCACTGAGAAGTTAAGGGACTTGACTAGGGTCAAAAATCCAGGAGACTTGAACCTTCAGGTCTTCCTAACTCTAATGTCTTCTCTCTATCCCTTACATTATTATGTTGCCTCCTTTCCTCTTTCGCTTGGTGTTTGTGAGCGAATATGTGTGTATGTATATATTGTGTGTACCAATATATGCATACTATATTATATATATATATATATATATATATATCTTGTGAATTGTGTATATGCACATATGTATATCACATATATTATATGCATAGAATATATGATACATACACATGTTAGATTATTGCTTATATATTCTCTCTTTTGTATATGTATATTTACATATATGCATCTACTAGACATATTAAATTTATATATAATAGGCTACACTAGCCTGATTTACCCTATACTATGTGTTCTGAAAATCCTAATCCAGTTTTAAGCCAATAAAGCTGTAAACTGGACTAGGACTTTTGGGATGCCTTATAAGTATATGCATATGTTTATGTATAAATAAGTGTGTCTATATGGGCTACACACATGCATGCATGCAGGCATGCATACAATTGATCCTCAGTTTTTGCTGGGATAACATTTCTAGAAAATGGTGCAAAATTAGAAAACCCAAATGTTGATATATTGAACCTACAGGAAATATAAGGCTTGGTTCCTGCCACCACCACCAACTATAATCTTTCACTAGAAATTGTTGAAAATACACTTTTCTGCACACAAATCTTTAGAATGAAACATTAATTCTAATAATGTACACTTTTCTTAACATGATAGCTAAGAAATAACCCTTAAATTCCAAGGGAGAGGAAAGGCAATGCAAGAGTGGACAGGAAGAGGCAACGACAATGATGTCAGGTGAACCCCCTGGTTAAAAAGGGAAAGGGGGAACACCTGCCATCTCTAATCTCCCTTTCAGTTCTGTGGTTGAACTGTTCCTGAATGAAAAGAGCATGCCTGGGGTGAGTGTCTAGCCTGACTCAGTGGGCTCCTGATTGCTCCATTATTCTGCTGGCAAGGAAGCACAAGAGTCCAGTGGCACAGGCAGCCAGGGAGGCTAGACAGGAATGCCAGTGAGAGGACAAGGGTGACCACCATCTCATTTACCCACAAACTTAGAGCCGCTTTTCCATTTTTCAATTACCTCATCACAGACTGAGAGTTTACTTTAGCACTTTCTGGAGCAGATCTTATGAACACTTTTATCAATACTTTCCTCCTTTTTGCAGATATAAATTTATGGGTCCACTTTTAATTTTTTCTTTGTGTATATCCTGTAAGTGTTAAAATGTGCACAACTGCCAATGTGAAAGTGAATATGAGGTTTTTAATAAAATCAGGTGAAAATTCAAGTGAAAGTTAAACATGTACATGTTAAGGATTGATTTGTTTATATGTATATACATGTGTGTATGTGTGTTTATGTGTGTGCATATTTACATGCACATATGTATGTATATACCTAGAAACTTGAACATCTAATCAAAGGATGTTTAAACAAAACAGAAGAGGAAGAGAGAAAAATGCCTATTTATATCTATCAAGTCAAATAAACAATAGCACAATGTAGGTAGAATAACAATAGAGATTCCCGGATAATCATAAGAGACAAAATCCAAGAAATGAACTGGTAATAAAATGCATGGCCTCATGTCTATCCACAAAATATGGGTCACATTTACAGTGAACTAGAGATCCTTGTGTAAAGAAGCAAGTTAAACATAATCATTAAGTGTCCCTGAAACTTGGTGAGATGGAGACCCATGACTATAATTCAGCTCTAGCAGGATATGCCTCATTTAAAGAATCCAAATAAAGAAGAGGGGGGTTAGAAGAGTGCTTTGTATCAAGGAGATATTCTCATGTGAGTAAATAAATCCCGAAACAAGAGGAGAATGAGTAACTATATATACTGTCCTGGGAATATATGGACTACCTAGAGAGAAGAAGGAAATGAATGAGGAGTTTGTACAACTTATCACAAGCCTGGTTCCAAAACATGACATAGCAATCATATGTCATCTAGTCATCTGCTCAGGCTCTATTCTCTACTGAAAGCAGAGCAGCTAATAATTTCTTGGTTTGCCTTAATGACGGCTAAATCATTCAAAAGGCAGAAAAATTAGGGGCATTGTTATTTTACTCCTAATCCTGACTAACAAGAAGTAACTGGTTATTGAATAGAGATGATAAGAATATTGAGAGAAGTGACCTCTTTATCTTAGAATTTGGGATCAAGGAGAGGAAAAGCAAGTATAGTCTGAGATGAACACTCAGTTTTGAGAGATCATATTTCAGTGGTTCAAAAAAACAATAGCTAGTTTTCTAAGGCCTTATATGTTAAAGAGAGAAAAATTCTGTGTGATCCCGGATAAGTCACTTGACCCCCATTGCCTACCCTTACCACTCTTCCACCTATAAGTCAATACACAGAAGTTAAGGGTTTAAAATTTTAAAAAAAGAGAGAAAAAAATTGAGGAATAAAATTCTAAGATACAAACAGAAACAACTGTAATGATAGGGGGGAGGGAGTTGTCAAAAAGACTGAAATGTGTGCATAAAGACTCATTAACCAGCTTCGATTTTAAAGTTACATAGAAACGAAGGCAAGGACTTGCAGGAAAGATGAATAAAAAGTATGGCATGCTTCTCTAAAAAGAGTGTCTGGAGTGCTATGTTCAACATTATCTGAAGCTTATGAAGAATTATAACAACAACAATAAAAAAAAGATGTTTAAGATGTATTCAGGTAGCGGGAGAAATGGTCAAAGAAAGAAGAGGATGAACACTCGGGATAGAAAAATTATAATGGATGATGGAGAGAAGACCAAATTACTAAACTCATATTTTACCTCTGATTTCTCTGCCTGTGAGAACAATCTTTGTGAAAAGAGAGGACAGAACCCTGCTCCAAAAATTTTTATTAATTGGGATCTGAAAACCAAGATCAGTACCTGGATATTCAGACAATACCCAGCAACCTTCATAACCTTAATTCACCAGCCCAGGCAATAAACATCCCAGATTACCGAAAGAAAGTAGATATGATTGCTGAGCCACTGTCACAGTAATCTTGGAAAGATGGTGGAGAATGTGAAAAAATGTTACAGAACTAGGGGACAATTTTTGCCCCAATTCTTTAAAAATAAGGGCAGAGAGTAGAGCTTGCAAACTATAAGCCAATAAGACTATAGATTTTGATTAATATCAAAATTTGAGAATATATTATATAGAAAGCACTGACATTTGTGCCATCTGGTATACAGGATGAAAGTTGCTAGGTCTGGCCTGCCCCTCTAGTGTTGCTTAGTAAAGCACCAGATTAATTTGTATGATTCTGGCTCTAGTGGCCAGGGGCATAACAGTGGTTGAAAGAAACTTTTGTAACCTGATGTGAACAATAACCATGCCTAGAGTTGTGGTCATTGAGGTAAAAGAAAAACAGTTCAAAAAAGCAGACATGACCTAAGGGAATTTGTTGGATAGCTGATTTTAGCTATTCGTCTGACTCACAAAAGTGCTAGAATAACCCTGCTATTATAGGCTAAACAGTCCCTTCACACATATTTACTTTCTCTATCCTCATCATTACCAACCAGATTCTGGTCACTTCCCAAAAAGTGTTCGCTTTCCTCTTGGAAAAGGGCCATATGGCAACTTTAATTCAGTAGAGAATCAGAAGATAGCAGCAGATTGGCAAAGAATCTGCAGACCAAAGCACCTCAGCAGAAGATCAGAAAATGCCAACACAGGAAAGAAAATAGCCTAGTAGATAAAGGACACCAGCAGCTCATAGTTTGGCAGATAAGGCAGTTTTCAAAACCCAGTGGAAAAAGCAAACTGATGTAACACATTACCAGACCAGTAGATGACATCAACAGTGATAGATAGAGGAGAATTTTACCTGAAATACAATACTAGGGCCATGAGTTGCCCTGTATATACATATATATATGTATATTTATACATATACATATATATAATCCCTATATACATTCTATCTCTTCTAAGCTGACATAGGAAACTTAGAGGACAATTTAGGGGAGACATTTAGAATATAGTTTGTCTGGAAAAGATATGAGGGTTTTGGTGAACTATAAAACTCCATATGTCTCAACATATGATATGGCAACTAAAAAACTAATGGAATCTTGAGTTGTATTTAAGATAGTTTAGGATCTTGGAGGTTCTCAACCCTAGTCTGAATATATCTGGAGTACTACATTCACCTCTGACCTCCACATTCTATGAAGGACACTAATAAGCCAGCAGGTATCCAGAGAAGGACAATCAGCATTACAAAGGTCTTGGGATTCCAACTATAAGAGGTTCACTTGAGGGAACTGGACATGTTTCTCTTTAAGAAGAGAAAATTTAAGGGGGCCGTGTTAGCTGGCTTCAGGTATCTGAAAAATTATGTCCCAGAAGAGGGACTAAATTTGTTCTGTTTTGCCCCAGTAGTCTTAATCGGGAACAATGAAGAGAAGTTACAAAACCTCAAATTCAGATTTGCTATAAGGAAAACCTTGCTAACAATTAAAGCTTTCTAATAGTAAAAGAAGCTGCCTGAGGAGATAATGTGTCACCCCTTACTAGATGTCTTTGAGCAAAATCTGAATGGTCACGAAATCACATGTAAAGAAAACAAGATATATTATTTAGTGAAATGAGTTGGCATGCTAGTCTTCTTCTCTCAAGCCTTCAATGTGCCTGCTGATCTCTGAATTAAGTCAGTCAGATTCCCATTAACCCCTCCAACAAACTTTTATCCATTGAGGGTCTGTGGACTGCAAGATTAGAAGAAACTAAATGTAAGCCTTCCTAAAAGTGACTTTTTCCACCCACAAAGAATATTCACAGGTTCAGAGAACACTGAACCTTCATAGATTTAAAGGAAAGAATTGAGCTTTTAAAGATTCTTCAGCTAATGGAGCATGATACAACCATGGTACAACTATGTCAGACAGCATCCTAAGCCTGCTATTTGCACATAAAGCTTAATACATAGATATTCTAAAAAGGAATTATTAGAAAATTGCATTTCATCATAATTACCCCCAAATAACAAAGGAGAAACCAAAGCAATAACTTGGGAGAGTGACTCAGTTTGAGTAATTACACATATAAAAGCTACTTTGAGTAGACGGTTCACACAAAATGCGTCAGTCCTTAGCAAAATTTGTTATTTTACTGGGCTACAGTAAATATTTCACAATAAACTCCCACTACCTGGATACCATCACCTGAATAGGACACACATCTCTCTGAGTGATGTGACAAAAGCACTTTCTATTTATAATGTTATAGATGGCTAAAGATATTGGTTTCATAGGATATTAAATTAAATACATAAAAGGAGCTTAGACAAAGAGAAGGAGGAAGAATCCTTTTGCTAATTTTCAGGTAAACACTTTGGGTTTTATTTTGTTTTGTTTTGGTAAGGGAATAGAAATTGGTACAAAATAGAAGAGAGTTTCACTAAGAGAAATGATAAGGATGAAAGAAAGAAATATATATGAAAGAATAAGGAAGTAACATCCTATATCCTTCAGTAATCCTTCAGTATAGAAGAAAATGTCCATGATAAGGGAAAAAAGAAATAGAGTGAAGAGAAGGGAAAGAAAGGAGTGAAGCATAGAGGGGAGAAAGGGTGGGGCAGCCTTGCTAAAACAGAAATGGAATCAAAAATACATTATGCCTTCATCCAGGGGCATTTAAGTTGGCAGTCCACAAAAGTTAAGCATTTTTAAATGTTATCAATCTACCAAAGTCACCATAAAATGGGATATTGGTTTTTTTTTCCCCAACAATAAAACTCCCAGGGTAAGAGATATTAGAGCTTCAAATATCAAGAGTCAAATATTTTCATAAAACAAGTTATAGTCCCAAAGGAATCAATAACTCCTTGCTTTGTGCCTGGTCTTAATATCAGATTGAATGCATTTTTTATTAAGTCAGTAAATTACAGGGCGAGGAAGGGGACATTTTCAACTTCAAGAATGAAATGGAACATTTCAATGACTGTTAAAAGACTTGGTGTCATCTTCAGTCTCTCCCTCACCCCTGCCTCCCACATCCAAGCCCTGAATATTTTACCTCTGCAAATTCTCAGCTCTGTACCTTTCTCTAAATTCTTACTGCTACCATCCTCATCTAGATTCCATTCCCACCTGACTGGGTTATTACAGTAGTATCCCAATGGATCTTCCTATATCCTTTCTCTTGACCACTCTTTCCAACTGATCCTTGCCAAAAAATTCTATCATTTTCCTCTTCTCAAAACCTGTTAGTGACTTCCTATTGTCTAACTAGAAAAATTTAAACTTCTCCATCTGACATCAGAGCCCACTACCTCGCATTTCTAGATTTGTTTCTTCCATGTTTCCCTCCAGGCACTCTATATTTTTCCACCTTTTTTCCTATGGTTTCTCGGAATGACTCTTTGAATTTTAGACTTACAAATGATAAAGATGAATGCATTTCACAATCAATATCAAATTAAATGAGAATATATTTGTGAAAGTTTATTGAAAACCTGCCACAATTAAGTGATGCTGGAAATGTCATATACTAACTTTTTAATAGGGTTAGGGTGGTTGATGTTTTTTCCATCCAATTATTTTTTCCTTGAGTCAATTTCTCCTTTAAAAGATTTTATGGTAAAAATAAAATGTCTGGTGGCTTTTGAAAGTAAGCTTTAAATGAATGCATAAAAATGACACATCTTTATTATATGAAGCTATAGGACTAAATCTAAGATTGGATGGAAGACAGTGGTTGGAAGAAACTTCACAGGGTCTCAACCCTAGAGTCATACATCTTTGTAGAAAGAGGCAGGAATTGAACAGATCTGGCAAAAAAAAAAAAAAAGGAATGAAGAATTAATGCTTCTAGATCTAAAAGTAATTCTAGAAAAAAAAGAATCAAAACTGTCTTTCAGGGGTTCAAACTGCCCTAAGAACCAGGAGAAGTAGGCTTGATTAATGAAGTCAAGACTTTGAAAGATCTAAGAAAGAATTTTCCTGAGAGTCAAGGCAGCAAGGAAATATACATGTTCTGTTCTCCCTTTCATAGCATTAGACTGTACGTTCCTTAAAGGAAGGGACTGTGGTTTTTTTCATTTTTTGAACCCCTGGATCCTACAAAGTGTCTTATATATAACAGCTTTATAATAAGGTTGATCCAATTGCAAGTTATTACTAAAATTGGTGTTCCTGGAGTTGTTTAAAAGAAGCTATTCTTTAACAGTTCAGGTACAGTCCTTTATGAAGGCAAGAGGGCTAATTTAGATGAAGGAAGAGCAGGAAACAAGGAAACAAGCAATTATTAAGCACTAACTTTGTGCTGGGCATTACTCTAAGCGTTTTATAAATATTAGCTCATTTGATCCTCACAACAACCCTGAGAGGTAGTTGCTGTTACTATTGTTTTTTATAGTTAATGAAACTGGGGCAAAGAGAAGTTGAGTAACTTGCCCAGGGTCACAAAACCTGGTATCCAAAAGCAGATTTTTGTCCCTGACTCCAAGCCCAGCACTCTAATTGCTACATGACCCAGCTGCCTCAATAATATTCTTATCTTGCCATGCCTTCTGTGACTACTGATGAATACATGAGAAGCATAAAAAGTAGCTACACACTGAGAAATGCCAAATTGTTGTCAGGTAGCAGAGTGGCTCCATGGAAAAAAGGAATTTGGAGTCAAAGAACTTGGGTTCAAATCATGATTTTAAATACCAATGTGACCTCTGACCCTCAGTTTTCTCAGCTAAAAGTGAGGAGATTGGGCTAGATGTTCTCTACAAAATCTTCCAATGCTAAATACTTATGATAACTCATCCAATGTAAAGTTTACAAAGTGGTCTTCTTATAACTCCTGAGTTATCAGAGGAGGTGTTATCATACCCATTAAAGAGATGGTGAAATTGAACCTTGCTCCTAGGTCACAAGGCTAATAAGTCTAGAATCTATTATTTGAAATCAGGTCTCATAACTTCAAGTCCAGTCAATTAAATTCAAATGTTTTATTTTATTAGCACTAATCAGTTAATTCAAACCATCCTAAACTCTATTTCCTATCCCCTACTAAAACACAGGATGCTTCTAAGAACTCATCTTCTCATTCCATAGACTAATAGCTATCATGACTCAATCATGCCTCAATATAGGGAGATTCTCCCATCTTCCATTAGGAACTTAAGTCTTGGCTGAGGTTCATTTCAACCCATGAGTTTAGAGATTATTTTACAATACAAAGCAAAAACAAAAAAAAGTCAACCAGCTATGTTGACCTAGGGATAATCCAGGTTTTTTGTTACTCTCCCTTTTCAATGGGACATAAAGGATTTTAGCAAGGATTTTTTTTTGTTGTTTTATAAATATTCCCATGACTCAACACATCTATGAACACACAAAACATTTCCCGTGGCTCTCCTCCTGTTTGCTAACTCATTGTGCCAACAACCTGAACCAGCTTCAGATTCTACAACAACACAGCTGATTAGGCAATCTGTAATTTATATATGTTCACAAATATGTACCAGCATTTGCTTCATTTCATCCTGCTAATCAGTATGGATTGTTACTATGGCATATCCAATTGTTAGGTGTTTGCTCTACAGTGCTTAAACGTATGTCTTAGATAGTTGGTGGGTTTTTTTTCAAATCATTTGTGTATTTCCCTGGTACACAGACATGCCAGCATCCCCCAGGACTGAGGATACGCAAGGAAAACAGTCGACTAAGGTTTAAGAAATAGACAGCAGAAGATGGTCAAATGATGGATTTTTAATAGGACTCTATAAACACAATATTTTGAAGCAGACAGAAAATTCTTTCTGCAGATTAAAGGCATATATTTTTCAAAAGTCAAGTTCCACGGTATAGAGGAAAGATCAATGGATTTGGACATAGATTTGAATCCTAGATTTTCTGCTTACTCTCGATATGACTTTAGGAAAGGCCTTTCACTTCACTTCACTGGACCTCAGTTTCTTCATCTATAAAACAGTAAAGTTGGATTCAATTATTTCTGAGGTCCCTTCCAGCTTCATCTTTAACATGAGCTGAAAACTGCAATTATATAGCAGCATATAAGGAGTGCCATTTTTAATTCAATTACTCAAGCATTTATGAAGTTCCCATTGTATGTCAGGGACCGCATCGGGCACCTTCATACCCTGCCCAGCATGTATGAAGACTTGCTCCTGCCCTGCCTGCCTTTCTTAATCAAGCAGACCTCCCATCTTGCTTCTCTGAGAATACAAGCTGTAGTATTAGGCTACCTTAAGAAGAAGGAAGATGTCTGTTTCCAACAAAGTACCAAACTAAGGAGAGGAGCATGGTCTACGTGGTGCCAAGTCAGAGGGATGTTTATGATCATCCGACTGACTGGGTACCTGGGCCAACACAAATCCATCCACTCTGAGAAATGAATTACTCCAGTTGGCTGTATGCAATGTTCAAATAAATCAAGCAACTGCCAAATCTCCCCTTCATTTGGGACTGAGGATGTTTCCAATATTGCCGGGATTGTTTTCAGGGAAATTGATCCTATTAATGCTTCAAATAACCACTGCATCTTGTTCTGTACTAGACAGTATCACTTGGGTCTGAACCACTGAGACAAAGGTAAAATACTGCCCTTCCTTTTGTTATTACTAGTTTCTCCTCTGCCCTATTATCCTGTGTGGATGCAATGAGGTGGCTGTTGGCCAAAAAGGCTGTTGTTAAAATACTTTATTATATTCCACAGGGAAATTATGGTACTTGTGAACAAACAATGATGTGACAAGGGAAGCTAAGGCAAACTGGAAAGAGTACTGGTTTGAGTAAGCAGGTCCTAGTCTCCATTTGTAGCTCTGCCTCAAACCGGATGTGTTACCGTGGGCAAGTTATTTCCCTTTCTCTTGGCCTCAGCTTCCTCTTCTATAAAATAAAGAGTTTGAACTAGATCATCTCTAAGGTTCTTTCTAGTTCAAATATTCTATGATTATATGACTATTGAAGAAACTGCTACAACCTAATGACCACTTCTCCCATTTCCCTATTCGGCCCCCTTTAAAAAAAATGTAACTCCTTTCTCTTCCTCTACCTCCTAGAAATTAAACTGATATCAACATAGATTTTTTAAAAACCAGTGTCTAAATTATAGAAATTAACAATAATTCTACCCACCACCTCTAGGTCAAAAAGTGGGTCAGAAAGACCTGAGTTCCAGTCCTGCCTCAGACACTTATTAGCTGTGTGGGCCTGGGCAAATCGCTTAATTTCTGTTTATCTCAGTTTGCTCAACTGTAAAATGGGGATGGTGATAGCACCTATTATTATTGTGAGGATCAAATGAAACATAGTGGGCACTTAATAAACGCCTGAACCCCTCCCTCTTCTTTATTCCAACTTGGGTTTCCCCCCCCTGATTTTAGGAAAATTCTGAGTACATAAAGGAAGTGAAAGGGAATTAGAAAGCATCCAGAACAAACTCTAGCATATTGAGCATTAACATGTAATTCCAGTAATGCAGGTGCTTCAGTGAGTTGAATTAGTAGGGTGTGAAAAGCCAGTGATGAGAAGAAGCTCTAATCCTAGTTCAATCATTGCCTGCTGAGCCAGGGGCATTCATTCACATGTCATTTAACATTCATATTCCTCTTTTTTTTAAACAGGGACAGCAATATAAGCAGGATTCTCCCAACACCCTTGCAAGAAGTATTTAACAAAATGTTAGGAGACATGTAACATAATTATGATGTTTAAAAATTGAATATATTATTGAAATGCTTAGCAATCACCAAATAATCATAGAAACAAAGTTCATATTACTGCCTTTGTTCAATAACCCATTAAAAAAAACCTTAACTTCTATCTTAGAATAAATACTGTGTATTGGTTCCAAGGCAGAAGAGTGGTAAGAGCTAGGCAATGAGGGTTAAGTGACTTGTCCAGGGTCATACAGCTAGGAAGTGTCTGAAGACAGATTGGAACCCAGGACCTCCAATCTCTAGGCCTGGCTCTCAATCCACTGAGCCACCTAGCTGTTCCTAGTAATTCATTTTTTAAACACCAATACACATACACATTTTCAGTTAGAAAGTAGGATATATGAAAATAGAAATAATAAATTTGTGGTGTTAAACTCAGAATATTTAGAAAATTTTAAACCCTAGACCATTCCACAAAGTCATATTACCTTTGCCATCTAAACATTGATCATTTCGTATTCAGTGGAGAAAGAGGCAAATAGTTCAGCTGTTACAAGAAGTACTTTAAAAAAAAAAACCTCAAGGCAAGCTGTTGTCATTGGTGCTTAATTTAAAATGTCACTGCTAAAAATGTTCACACATGCTTATTCCATTAGCAGTCCATGGATGTTTACAAAAGGCTCATGATTGTCAGGGCTTGTAGTTTCTCTGGGATCTGATGAACAGGAAGGAAGTCTTCTCTCTCCTCACCTGTGGGAACCAGGGGCAGGACTGGCATCTAAGGCCCCTTTACTTACATCATCAAATACCTATACATTATATGAGTACATCACAAACTCTGCCCTCTCCTACTAATTGATGGCCATTTCTGTCCTCAGTTTAGATAAATTGCCTCTTAAGAAGCATGACAATTCCCTCATACTAAGATTCTCAGACAAGGAAAGAACCTCAAAATCTGTACTATGATAGGTTCATTCTCCTCTGGCCAGCCAACATCAACAACAAAAATATTATTACTAATATAATGTAATATATAAATAATACCACTAGCCTTGGTAAAATGCTTGGATTTTAAATCCAAGCCTAATTCCAAGTGTTCAGAGAACAAATCCAACTCTTTGGTGGTATAAGTCCATTACTGCCACTCATTTATTAATTGCCAGAACCTTTGATAACCTGATAATCATTTTGACCTTGCCTCACAGACCACCTGGTTTAATTGAAAAAGAAATCCATGAAGTGGCAAGGTTACTGGATGGAAAAGAAGAACTACCCCCCCACAAGAACTGCATTGTTAAGGGGCTTTCCCCTTAACAGCTCAAGATTTCTAGAAAAGTATTTAAATAATACAAGTTAACGGATTCCTATTTACAGATTCGGTTGACTTAATTTATCACTAAATTGGGACAAATTTAGAATGTGTTTATTAGAGAAAACAGTAGGTAAGCAAATCAGTGTAGAACTGTACCCCCAAAGGGGGAAAAAATTCTCTTTGAAATTTCTGCCTTAATCTTCCTGGAGGAGCTCACTTTTATATCCCAGCTGGTTAAATCTCCAAAAGCTTCATGTTTACAAATTTTAAAACCTCATTTCCTGAATTTTAGCTACTCAGTTTCTCAGATAAACTGAAAATGTTGTGTTTTTTTCCTTTCCTCTTCAGAGATGGGGGCTTAAGGAGCCCACAAAGTGCACTTAGAGGCTTCTTTCCCTTTCAGCTAATTTTAGCAATTTGATGAATGCATTTGCTCTATACCTACCACCTGCGCCTAGTTCTATTTCCTCTTGAAAGGCTCTGCCTCCGGTCTCTTCAGTTGGCCTCAAAGGTGTTTGAAAAAGCTACTCTCTACTGGAGAGAACTTTCTGTAAGGTATTTACATTGAAGCAGGTCCTAGGGTGGACTTCCGTCTGCAAATGCCCCTGCTCTCTTAGCTAACCAGTTACAGTGGAGCTGAGAGCTACGGAGAGATTTTGTGGGCATTTCATTAGTTTATGGGGAAGTAGGGTCCTGGATTTTGCAGCACAAGTGTGGCACATCGCCGTTGTCGTGGGTTTGGGCCGAAGAAGATGCTACAAAGGACTGCACGGCTGCACCTGTAACTGCTTAACCAGCTCTGCACCTGTGCTCTGGAAAACCCAAGGAAACCCCATCTGCCACCTGATCCTGACACTTCACGCGGCACTGGAAGGAGGCATCCGCCGGCCGAGGCCACATCTGGATCTTCCCCTTTCCCGATGCCTGTGAGCCCTGATGGAGAGAAAAGATGAACCTCCTGCCCAGTGGACTCCTTTACAAGACTGACCAAGCTGGTGAGGAGCTGACAGTCCAAAGGCTCTCCCCAGTCCTCCGGCTGCCCCCATCCCCAACAAAAGGGTGAGCCGCTTAGGGTACGGATTGAGTGAGGGTCTGCAGCGAGAGAACGAAGAGGACCTGAAGGTACCCTGGCACAGAACTGGAAGTCCGCGGACAAACGGAGGCAGCGAACCTAAGGAGTCAGTGCATCCCCCTAGCGCCCCGTCGGGCACCCTGACACTTTTCCAGACTACTTTGTTGTCACCCTGCGGAAAGCGGAGACCCCCAAAAGGTGCCCCCGGGAAGAACTCTCCACGGTGTGCAGCCTCTCCTCAAGACCCGTCACCATCACCACCATCTCCCTGCCCTCCCTGGCCCCTCTCCCCTTGTCAGCCCTGGGGCTCGCTCCGGGAGGCAGCCAACATCCTCGCCGCCCTCTCTGTTGCACCGGCTCCGTGCGGAGACCAAAGCTCGGGGGGGCTGGGCTGCGTCCACAGGAGAGGGGGACGCGGGACGGCCAGGGGCGTTTGCCATACATCAATTCATCTACAAAGCGACAGAATCGTTTCAAAGACATCTCTTACCATTGGACCTCCGGACAATATTCTCCAGAAACGTGTTCTGGGGGGCAACAAGCCCCCTCCTGCCCCCAGCCATAGTCATCCTCCCTGCAGCTCTAGGGTTGGGGGGGAGTCCCGACTCGGCTTTTCACGGCTGCAGGAGGCTGGGCACGGGAGCAGCGCGCGATCCCCGCTCGGAGCTCCCCATGGTCTCCGCTGGGACCCGAGCGGGCTGGTGCAGCGGAGGCGGAGGCTCCCTCCAGCAGCCACCCTCGCTCTCTTCACGCCTCCCTCCCTCCAGCCCGCCTCGCAATGCACTCGCTCCCAGCTCCTGCTTGCTGCAGCCGCCTCCAGGGTGGGGGGGATGGAGGGAGGGGAGGGAGTTTCGCCTTGGCCTGCAGCGGCCCCTGGCGGACGCAGCAGCCCCCGCCTCACCCCAGGTGCCCAAGAGATGGAGTCGCTGAGCGGGGTGGCTAAGCAGAGGTTGCTGCTGCTGCCCCAGCGGCAGCAGTAGCAGATGGGTGGGGGGCGGTGTAGGGGAAATAGGGGAGAGAATAGAAATGCTGGAGCAGGAGCGCCATCCTCTGGACACAGCTGAGAAGGGCCACGTAAAGAAAAGCTATCGTGATGCTTTGATGGAGTGAAAGGGGTTGTCCCTACCACTTTCTAGTTGTGTAACCTGGACTGAACCTCAGTTTCCACAACTGTAAAAACGGGAATAAAAATACTTATGGTGCTTTCCTCAAAATGATGTTCCGAGCCCCAAATAGGGCATCCATATTATAAGATAACATATATAAACCTTAAATATAAGTTAGTTTAGGAAAAGATATAGAGGTTTAAGTATCTCAGAATAAGAACTACTAGGAACGTGAAGAAGCTATCTAGTCCTGGACAGATGAGAAAATTGAGGCCCATCGGGATTAAGTGACTTAGAAAAGATATTTGAAGATGAGCCTTGGGGAGGGCGGGACAGGGATAGCTAACATGTATAGAGCATTTTAAGGTTTGCAAAGCCCTTTACATATGTTGTCTTTTTTCATCCTCACACCGACCCAGGAAGGTAAGTGTTTTTACTATCCCTATTTTACAGATGTGGAAACTGAAACAGAGAGAATACATAACTTGACGGGGTCACATAGGCTCAATCCTCAGGAAACTTGACCCCTCAGAGACTTCAGACTTTTGTTCCTCACTTTGTCTTATTATGCCCCCACATGGAGTTATTCCCAGAAAATCCCTGTTAACCAAGTGTAGCAATATTACCCATTGCCCATTCCTATGTTCTACATGTCCGTGGAGATATTAGCAAAAGACTACAGATTCCATATAATGCAGGCTTCTTTCCTGTGACAGATTTTGGAATACTTGAAGACACCTCTGTAAACAGAGCTTAGGTTTATTTCATGTCTGGAGCTCCCAAAAAGGAATTAACAGAGTCCCTCCTAGAAAGGCTCTCTCAATGTACAAACTAGATCAGGCATAGGATAGCATTTTTTTTCCTCCACCAAAGAAGAATGCTTAAAACAGAAAAGAATCATAAGCACACATTGAAAAATTCCTAAAGTATTCTATGGTGAAAACTCTCTCTCTCTCTCTGTTTCTGTCTCTCTCTCTCTCTGTCTCTCTCTCTCTCTCCTTTATCTCTCTATCTCTCCATATAGTGTACAAAGTGTTCAGGGACCATTAGCATTTTTGGTGTAAGAGCTTTACTGAGCCCACTTCAGCCACCTTTGGTGTTTGCCTTTCACCCAACCCTCAACTGTGACTCCAAGAAGCTATAGCATATGCAGCCACCACACCCCAGTAAAACCATCTCAGTAGATGGGCTAAACCTGTAATGTAGAGGATGGCAGGATGGAATCCCAGAATCTGGGTGAGGCTGACCCTGTATTTTGCAGGGATTCCATCCTGCCATCTTCTACATTAGAGTAATA
Organism: Gracilinanus agilis; assembly: GCF_016433145.1. Lineage (NCBI taxonomy): Eukaryota > Metazoa > Chordata > Mammalia > Didelphimorphia > Didelphidae > Gracilinanus > Gracilinanus agilis. The sequence continues at coordinate 117,118,345 of NC_058133.1, forward strand.
GCAGATAATTATGCCAGGGCCAAAAACCTCCAAGACACAGACACAGACCGACAGGCTTCAGTGAGAAGGGAGGGGATTTGACACTCCTGGTTCTCTTGTTAATAGTGAATATTTCTAATCTCTATATCACTAAATAATTGTTGTATTGATGTTGGTAAGGACTAACCCTACTAAGCAGGCTAATTCCTGAGTAGAAACCACTATGGCTTAGCCACAGTGGCCCTCTCAGGTAAACCCCCAAGTCAGGAACAGTAAGCAGTGAGATCTGCCCACATTAACCCCCAGAAGCAACTGACAAACCCTTCTCAACTGTCCCCTCACCCAAAGTTCTCCAGAGGGTGCCCCCTGGAATTCCAGGTGAGGCTGACCCTGTATTTTGCAGGGATTCCATCCTGCCATCCTCTATATTACAAACCAGGTTGAGGGTAGCCAATGGACTTCAAATGGTGAGTTAGAGGATGTCTATCCCAAGTATGTGAAGACTTCCTCTGTAGAAGTGGGAAAATGGAAACAATCCGTTCCAATGACCAAGAAGACCACTGAAGCAGGCATTGTGGGATACTTAAAGTTTGGTGAGACATCAAAGACGCCAAGGTTATCCATTGTATCTGGGTCCACTGCCAATAGTCCTGACTTTTGTCTTGCTGTTGGATTTTGATGACCCTGCAATAGAGAATAAGGCTAATGATTTTGTTCAACTCTGCCTCATTTAAATCCAATCTACTTGCAAGTCAAGATGTCACTGGTCCTCTTCCAAAATGAAGGACAAGGGGCAGCTATGTAGCACAGTGGATAGAGGGTCAGACCTGGTATAGGGAGGAGCTGGGTTCAAATCTAGACTCAGACACTTCCTACCCGTGTGACACAGGGCAAGTCACTTAATCCCTTTTGGCTAGCCCTTGCCACCTTACTGTCTTAGAATTGTTATTAGGACAGAAAGTAAGAGGTTTTTTTTTAAAGAAAATGAATGAAAAACAATTATATATGTGTGCATATCCATATTCTTGTTGGAGATTAATACTTAAAACATGAAACATATTTTGCGTTCACCTTGTAGCCATATCATCTGAGGAATATGTTCAATGTCCATATCTTCTGGCTAGTTATGTATGAGTTACATTCCTGTTGATGGTCATCCGGCTCTCATGCTTCTCAATGACTCCAGACCTCTTAAATATACAAGATAAGCTTACAAGGAAACCAAAATTGGAAACATCTCTTAATATTACTGTTTGATCATTTAGGCTCAGGGAAAGAAACAAAGAAAATTAGTCAAAGAGATTTGAAATCCAGTACCATACTCATTCAGGCAGGTATACCCACTGACTTCAATATTGCTTTAGTCACCACAGCTGCTGAGAGGAAGAGAGAAAGATAAATTCTTCACTGGAAGTCAGAGTTTGCCTGAGATCCAAGTGACATGATCCAGAGAAAGAGACAGACAGAGACAGAAAAAGCTAGATTATGAGACAAAGAGACACATACAGCGTCAGAAACAGATATAGACAGATAGAGAGAGAGAGAGAGAGAGAGAGAGAGAGAGAGAGAGAGAGAGAGAGAGAGA
>NC_058133.1:117126935-117150120 GCF_016433145.1 Gracilinanus agilis
TATAGAAATGCTGATGATTTATGTGCATTTATTTTGTATCCTGCAACTTTGCTAAAGTTGTTGATTATTTCTACCAGCTTCTTAGTTGATTCTCTAGGATTTTTTAAGTAGACCATCATATCATCTGCAAAGAGTCTGTGTATACCTTTTGACTCAGCAATACCACTATTAGGTTTCTCCCCTAAGGCAGTGATGGGCAAACTACGGCCTGATGCATCCGATGTGGCCCCCTGAAACATTCTATCCAGCTGCACATTATTCCTAATCTCACAAATACAACAAGTAGGATACAATACGATGAAACTTCGAAAGAGTTGCCTTAGAAACCGACTGACAGATGAGTATTTCCTTTCCTTTGGCCCCCTCTTTAAAAAGTTTGCCCATCACTGCCCTAAGGTGATCAGAGAAAAAAGAAAAGAACCTATGTTCTAAAATATTTGTGGCAGCTTTCTTTGTGGTGGCAAAGAACTGCACATTGAGGGGATGCCCATCAATTGGGGAATGGCTGAACAAAGTTGTGACACATGGTTGTGATGGAATCCTACTGTGTCATATTATATATAGCAACAGAAATATCATTTTTAAAATGCCTTGTTTATATCCACCTCCAGAGAAAAAAACTGATAAAAAAAAAACAAGCAAGACATAGATTTATATATATATATATATACATATATATATATATATATACATATATATATATATATATACATCTATCTTACTGTTAAATGATGCTATCTCTAATGAGTGGTGGGAGTTATCTGGAATTTCAATGTAACAAATAAATAAATAAAATTTTTAAAATGATTCATAATCAAAACTATAAGATTATTTTTTACTTTCAGTTCAGACCCCCACTGATCATCTTTACAGAAGTCTAATCCCCTAAATTATTTAGAGTTCTGTATATCCCAGCTATTCACTAATGTCCTCCAATGCTGTCCCTGTATAAATCAATAGTCAGATATGCATTATAAAGAAATTATATTCATAGTTTTTCATGGAAATCAAAAAACCAGGAAACAAAAATAAAAATATAGAAAGAAGTATCTGCAAGCTCTGGCACTATGAAGGAAATTAAACCTTTATTTTTCCTAATAATGATCTCATAGAACTTTAAGTATATTCTAGTTATCTCTATCAGAAATGGCTTCTGTTCTGTAGAACAGAAGTCTGATATCCAGAGCCAGCCTGCAATTGTTAATATCCTTCAGAACTCATCCTCATTATGAAATACTTGTTCACATGTCCTCCAATCTAATCACAATTACACTTCAACTACTCTAAAACATTTTCCCTCTCTGTTTCTTCTTTCTTCTTCTTCTTCCTCCTCCTCCTCTTGTTCCTCTTGTTCCTCTTGTTCCTCTTCCTCCTCTTCTTCCTCTTCCTCCTCCTTTTTCTCCTCCTCATCTTCCTCTTCCTTCTTTTTTACTTTTCTATCTGCAGTGGAGGCAGATTCCTTCAAAACTTACATACATCTTTCCTTGTTCCTGGGGATCTTCTTTTAAGAGGGAGACTGAACTAACTACTTAGGAATGGTGGGAATCCATAATTTTATCACACAGGGGGTAGCACCTGAATAATGCTTTGAAAGAAGGTAGGGGTTGTAAGAGACAGAGACAAAGAAGGAGTTTTTTCCAGGCATGAAAGTCCACCTATGTGAAAGCACGGAGATAGGAAATGGAATTTTGAATAGTGGAAACAGCTACCAGTCTTGTTTGAAATGAAAAGTTATAGGGTATAAAAAACAATGTCCCAAATAGATATGCAGCTCCAGGTCTTAAAACACAATACTCAATCTGTCCCCATCTCCATCGTTAGCACGCTGTATACTTATAATTTCTTACACTCTAGCTCCGTCTAGTGGCTATTCATTCTGTTTTAAATGTGGTAACCAAAGTTAGTTCAGGGGAACTTTACATTGCTGTATATCAAACCTGAAGTTTTGTTTTTAGTTTGCCAGCTTGCTAAGCTGGCTTATCTGTGGCTCTTATTCCTGTAGTGTCTAATGTACAAATGTATTCAGAACGCAAAAGTAAAGCTTTTCATGACACTGATAATTTAAAAACAAAAACAAGAACAAAAACAAACAACAACAAAATTACTAAATCTGCCCCCAAAATCCTGCTGGTTGATGTGAAGACAAAAAGGGAAAGAGAAGAAAACTTGTAACATGAAGCACATAAAACTTCTCAAATTTTAATGAGTTCCCTTGTCCTGTTGCTAGATAAAAAAGAAAACGGGTAACATTAATTTGAGATCAGACTCTTTGAAGTCTCTGTACTTCACCTGATTACAAAAAGAAAAGAGAAGTGTCATCCTTTTCAGATTATGCCACGATATGATCAAATAAATTTTGGAAAGGAACCGGGCTACTGTTTCAGTACAAGAAAGGCGTTTTTTTCTGAAAGGACAGTCTTAAGTAAATGTGACCATAGCTCTTGTTATGATGCACAAAGCATATGAAATATTTCTGCTCACAGCTTCTCCCTAAGCAAGGATACAGGGCTAGCATGATGCAAGACTATAATAATCATAATCCCTCAGATAAGATAATACATGTAAGGTTTGCAATTCCTTAATGTTATGTAAATGTCAGCAATTATTACTGTTGTTGGTATTATTGTTATTGTCATTAATTATTGATGAAATCTTCACTTCCTACCTAGTCCTACAGCGAGGGGATCCATTCTCCTGCATTTCAGTACCCAGCATCTTGCTGCTTTTTAAACTTCTCTTCCTATCAAAGACTGGAAAAGACTTGGAGCATAATTTTCATTTTGATTGATACTCATTCATGCCAATTACCTCCCATATGTTTATATTTCTAATATAAACATATATATATATGGCCTTAGAAATATATATATATAAATATATATATATAAATTATAGAGAAAAGAAATCTAGCTCCATCAATTTAAAGGAATTTCAGGCAAGACACAGTAGGAGGAAAGAAAAATTTTAGATGACTCTAATTGCTAAGAAATATTTTCCCTATGTGGAACCATAGTATACCTCCTTATAACTTTCACCTACTATCCTGTTTCTGACTGAGGCCAAACAAAATAAATTTAATCCCTCTTCCACTTAAAGCCCTTCAAATAATCAAAAACTGCTATCACACTTCCTGCTCCAATTTTTTTCTCTTGACTAGATAACCCCAGTTCCTTCAACTAATATTCATATGCCATAAATCTCCAGGCTTCTCAGCATCCTTACTGCCCTCTTCTGTACATGCATACTTAAGCACATCAATACATCTAAAATGTAGCATCCAGAACAAAGTCACACTATAGATGTGTTCTGGAAAAGGAATAACAACTCAGTAGAATGTTCATCTCTTTCACTCTGAACATTTGACTTCTATATATGAAGCATAACATCAATACATTCCAACCAATCTGGACTATTCACTACTACCAGAATACGGCACTCCATCTTCCTCTATTTCTCCCATGCCAGGAACTCATACCCTCCTCACTCTGTTTCTTAGAAGCTCTAGCTCACTTCAAATTTCAACTCAAATCACATCCTATGCATAAAACAGTGATGGGCAAACTTTCTAAAGAGGGGGCCAAAGGAAAGGAAATGCTCATCTGTCAGTCTGTTTCTAAGGCAACTCTTTCAAATTTTCATTGTATTGTATCCTACTCATTGTATTCATCAGATTAGGAATAATGTCACCCAGCAAGATAGAACATTTCTAAGGGGCCACATCTGGCCCGAGGGGCATAGTTTGCCCATCAGTGGCACAGTAGATACTTAATAAGTGTCTGTTGAATGAATAAATAAAATTCCTTCAGTTTCCATTTTGTCCATCCATTTTCAGACATGGTAAGGTTTCTTCAATGTATATGATTTCTGTCCTCCTGACTAGATAGCAAAATCTGTCAGATCATGGTTTTCTTACTGAAGCAGGGTATAATACACAATGTACACTCATTGACAATGTTCTTTCTAGGCTACATTTCAGGTAGCTGAATGTAACCTAGTATATCTTAAATATAGATTCTATTTGTCCGTGAATAGTTGATGATAAACTATATGGGGTACTAGTTGATATTTAAAAATGGTATTTGGCATGACTAGCCTCAAACTGTTCAACTATTATTCTCTCTGACCTCCCTTGAGAATCACCTAATCTTAAAGAATGAGTGGGCTAAAGAACAAAGTATTGAAACAATAAATAATTTCAGTAAAGGTAATACTAATAATGAGACAACATATCAAAACCTATGTGATACAGTGAAAGCAACAATTAGAGGAGAATTTATATCTCTAATTGTTTATATTCATAAAATAGAGAAAGAAAAAATCAATGAATTGGGAATGCAGTTCAAAAAAAACTAGAAAAAGAACAAATTAAAAATCCCTAACTAAACACCAAACTAGAAATCCTAAAAATTAAAAGTGAGATCAATGAAATTGAGTGTAAGAAAACCAATGAATTAATAAATATAGAAGTTGAATTTATGGGAAAAATCAACAAAATTGATTAACCATTGATTAATCTAAGAGAGACAGAGACAGAAGAAACACAAATCACTAGCATTAAAGATGAAAGGGGTAAATATACAAATATACCACCAACGAAGATGAAATTAAAGCAATTATTAGAAGTTATTTTTGCTCAATTATATGAAAACAAACATAACAATGAAAGGAAAATAGAATACTTACCAAAAATAAACTACCTCGATTATCAGAGCAATAAAAAGAATATCTAAATAAACCTATTTTAGAAAAATAAATTGAACAAGCCATAAATGTACTTCCCAAGAAAAAAGCATCAGGAGCAGCTGGATTTACAAGTGAATCCTACCAAGCATTTAATGACCAACTAATTCCAATATTAAACAACTTATTTGAAATAATAGCTAAAGAAGGAGTTTTGTCAAACTCCTTTTATTAAAAAATATAGTTCTGATACTTAAACCAGGAAGAGCAAAAATAAAGAAAAGTATAGCCCAACCTCATTAGTTAACATAGATGCAAAAATCCTAAATAAAATACAAGCTAGAAAATTATAATATATCACAAAGATTAAGAAATTGCAACCAAACATTGTTTAGATAATGCAGATATGGTTTAATACAAAGAAAACTATCAACATAATTAATCATATCAATAATGAAAGTAATAAAAATCATATAATTATAGCAAGAGATGCAGAAAAAGCCTTTGACAAAATACAGCACTCATTCCTATCCCTGAAAAGCATAGGTATAAATGGATTTTTTTCTTAAAATGATACAAAAAGCATCTACCTAAATAAAACTATTTTAGAAAAATAAATTGAACAAGCCATAAGTGAACTTCCTAAAAAAAAAGCATCAAGAGCAAGTATTGTCTAAAATGAGAAGAAGCTAAAATCCTTCTCAAATAAGATCAGGAATGAAACAAAGATGCCCATTATCACCAATATTATTTAACATAGTATTAGAAATGCTATCAATAGCAATGAGAAGAAAAATAAATTGAAGGAATAAAAATGGGCAAAGAGGTAATAAAAAACTATCTCTGCTGATGGCATAATTGTAAATGTAGTAAATCTAGGAAATTCAACTAAAAAGTTTGTCAGAATTATCAATAATTTTAGCAAAGTAGGAGGATATAAAATAAACCCATATAAATGATCAGAATATCTATATATCACCAACAAAGTCCTGCAAGAATAGATAGAAAGAGATACTCCATTTAAAATAGCCACAGAATAAAATCCCTGGGTGTATACCTGCCAAAAGAACTACACTGGTTTGGTAAAAATTGCTGGAATAACTGGAAACTACTTTGGCAGAAACTAGATATAGACCAATATCTTACATCATTCACTAAGATAAGATCAAAATGAAAACATGATCTGGACATAAAGGAAGATATCAAAAACAAATTAGAAGAGCAGGGAACATACTACCTATCAGATTTATGGATAGGAGAGGAACTTATGAGTCAACAAGAGAGGGAATGAATTGTGAAATGTAAAATGGATTTTAAATTGAAAAGACTTTGTACAAATAAAATAAACACTGTCAAGATTAGAAAGAAAGAAGAAAATTGTGGGGAAATTTTTATAGACAGGCACTGTAGAATCCTTAGAGCTTGGTCAGACATCTAAGGTCATCCACTAAGGTCATCCACTGCATCCTGGGCCATTACTAGATGCCTTGACTTTTCTCTTTCCACTGGACTTTAATGACTCTGGAAGAGAGAGCAAGACTGACTGCACAACTCTGCCTCACTTAAATCCAATTTATGAGCAAGTTAAAAGATATCACCAGGACCATTTTGTCTTCTTCCAGTACAAAGGACAACAACCAATCAACCAATATGTATTTTTGATATGCATCGTTGGATCTTAGAACTAAAAAGGGCATCAGATACTTTCAAGTTCAATCCCCTCAAACAAATAAGAAAACCAAGGCAGAGAAGGTTAAGCAATATATAGCCATGTAGCTAGTATGTCTCTGGGGTGTTATTTGAACCCAGTTCTTCTCAGCTCTGGATCTAGCATTCTAATTACCTTACCACACAATGATGCTTCTGAGTATATGTTAAATTGTGACAGTGCTTAATGCCAGCTTCAACAGCAAGAAGTCTGTGTTTTAAGAAAAACTGAATCTAATAACAAAGTCCTTTAGTCCTTCTGCATTTCTGACACAGTACTTATTTTGAAAATCTAGCAGTTTGTGTATTTGAGGGGCCAGATTTAAGAGTAAGGAGAAGGGAAAGAAGAAAGGAGAGAAAAGAAGGGAAGGGGGCAGTATCTATTTCCAAAGAAGCAAAAGAAAAAACTTAATTTTAAGGTGGGATTCTGAATAAATTTTCCCATAGAAATGTTATTAAACATGGAAGGCTTGGAATATGTGTTTAAGCAAAGTTAAGCTACCTGATGGGCCAAACAGAGTTTTCTGGGTTATTCTGGGAACCTAACCATTATTTATATCAGTCTTCCTATCAGAGAAAACACTTAGAGTTCCAAATGGTCAACTTACACCAAATATTTTTAAATGATACTAAGTTGAGGACAGGCTATAATAATGTGTACCTGAGAAGAAACAAGTATCTGGAGATGAGTCCTTGGAGATATCTCCTGACACAGGAAGGGTAATTGGAAGTAAAAATAATGATACCTAACTAAGGATTGAAAACCTAGGTGGTAAATTTAGTGAGGGAAGAACTAAGTAGCTGGGAGCTTTTAGGTTTCCCTGTGGATTTAGAGGGAAAGAAGAAGAAATGAGCTGGGGCTGGGGAATGAAAGAGATCCAAGATAAACTGATCAATATTGGAGTTAGATTATTGTATCCAGGCAAAACATGAGACACAACTTAGAGAGAATATTGTCAGTAAAGTTCCCATTGTATGCTGAGCTTGGGCCCTGCTTCTATATAGAATTCTTGTATTGGTAAGCATCACCATCTAGTTCAGGAGGCGGAATAGACACACCACAGATACTGTTGATTCTATAATCCTGAATAAAATTTGAAACTGAGTGAACTTTTCATTTATTCATAAAGGCTAGTCAGGAAATTCCTATGCATAGAAGGTAATAGACATTGACTACTGAGTCAGAGTTTGGTTCAGTAGCCTCAAATCTGCAGCCATACAGTTTAATCTGGAGACTGAGAAGAAAAGACCTTGCTTCTCCAAAAAAATTAAAGTATCCTGAACCAAATAGCTTGATCTCATACTAGAAGGTAGAAAAAGAATAAACTAAAAACAAAGGATGCTGACTTTAAAGGTTAGGACTAAAGTAGGACTTAAGTGGAAAGGGAATGAAGAAGAGAGTCTTGAAGAGATAGATTATTGTTTTAAATATGTGTTGATATGTATTTGTAATTTGCATAATATTTGTATGGTTGTACCACAGGATTGCCTTGCATTGTACTAAAAACTATTTGTGCACATTCCTTGGCTATACATTTTTGAAAACAACAATGGACACAGTATGGGAAGGATGTTGTTGGAGAATGATCAGGTATCCAAGGAATTTGTTTTCTTTAGAGGAGAAACTGTCCTTCCCTTTATTTTTCCCATGTTGTGATAACAGAAGTGTTTTTCTTTCTATGGTTGCCCTATTTGTGCCTAATTCTTTTACCCAAATATAAATTTATTCTTTCCTTCCAATTCCTTCCCTACTTCCCTTTCTCTCTGGTCACTGTCCTCTCCCCTGTATCAGCATCACTTATCCATAGTTTCAGAGCACAAAACATTCATTGCCTTGAATCTTTTGGCACCCAGAACATCCAGGACTAGCTCTTCCACTTGAGGAGTGGTCAAAAACCCTGAGGCTATAAGGACTTCAGCTATCAAGAATAAAATCTATAACCATCATCTTTTTAACTTGCATGAGAGTATGTATGTATTTTATGTGTGAGAAAAACAGAGGAACAGAGGAAAAGCAGAGGCAGAGAGAAAAGTAGAGAGTTAAAGGAATAGAGAGATAAAAATTATGCTTTACAATAGTGTCAGGAAAAGCTATCAAGACTCCATTTAGTCCAAAAAAGACTAAAAACCTGTTTAGGCAGCCTAAAAGCATGGTGATTTATGTGAATTGCTTAACGTTTTTGCCTAACAAACATGGAGTGTAATAATAATAACATATAGCATTTAATATGTATCAAATTAAATTTGGTATAGGCTTTATTGGTCAAAATACTAAATTGTGTGTGCCTAGTTTTCTAACTTATTGCTTATGTAACACAGAAGTCTAGAGTGCTGAGTTTGACATGATTCAAATCCCATCTCAGATACTTGCTAACTATATGACCATGGACAGTCATTTAAGCTCTCTAGGCTCAGTTTCCGCATCCATAAAGTGGGGATAATAATAGCACCTATCATGGAAGATTGTTGTGAGAATCAGATGAGTTAATGTTTATAAAGCACTTTGCAAATCTTAAAAAAAAACATAATATAAAGCTAGCTATCGATGATAATAATGATGATGATGAGGTTGGGCAAGTTCCTTCATCTCCCTAGATTTTATGTGTAGATGACCTCTAGCTTTCTTCTAGCTCTAAATCCATGATTTTATAATCCTGTTTTACTTTTGTCTTCTTCATCAAAGACAATAATAATTTTCAAAATGAAAATTATTTTTAAATCATTTAAAATAAGATGAAGCCAAGGAATGACAGAATTAATTTTTTTAATTTTTATTTTGAATATTTTCCCATAGTTACATGTTTCATATTCTTTCCCTCTCTCCCAAGCTCCCCTGACCCCCCTTAGCTGATGCACAATTCCACTGAGTTTTACACGTATCATTGATTAAGACTTAATTCCATATTATTGATAGTTGGACTCTATAGAGTTAAATGACAGAAATACATTAATTACCTACTCTGTGTCAGTTGTGCTAGGGATACAAAGAAAGACAAAAGACAGTCCTTGCCCTCATGGAATCATAGCCTTTTGGGGTTAGAGGAGAGTTTGACAACTGTCTAACCCAAGTCATAAATGGAAAAAAATAAATTCCCAAAACAATTGTTCAAAAAGTAGTCAGATGATCAGCAGAGAGAGTGGGGCCAAGATGGGGGCTTAGTAGAAGTGAAAGCTGAAACCACTCCAAGAATCCTCCCAATCCAACCTTAAAATAGCACCGCAAAGCCATCAATGTCAGAACAAGGAGAGAGAATGAGGGGATTCTCCTGGGGAAACAACATAAAAGGTAGGCAGAGAGTTCATTTTCTCAGGAATAGGGGGAAACAAAAGTAAAACTGTGCACAGAGGAGTGCTGGCCAAACACCCCCCACCTACTGCACCAGGTTCCAAGACTGGGCATAAGTCAACTTTGGGATCCTGGGACCCTGCCTAATTCAACAGCAGAGCACCTCTCATTCACCCCTTGAAATCCTGAGCACTGGCACCAACCCACAGGGAGGCCCTGAATTCCACACTGCTTGGCCATTTCAATACTTCAGTGAAACCCCTAGTCCCAGAGTAAAATAGTTCACAGTCCTCTGTGTTATTTGGAATTTTGGGGGTTCCATTTAAAAGTATTTGACAAACTTCCTGTGGACATGTGGGGGACTTTGAGACTACATTTTCCGTGATCCAATGGGTTTCCAGTTTTGGACATGATGACATCAACCAATGTAGATCGTGACTTAAATTAGGGGTGGAGCTTGGGCTCGGCCTCTTTTGGTACAAGGCAGCCAGGTAGAGGGAAGAAAAAATGCCAGGAGGTTTGAAATAACTTTTATCAGGCGCATGGTCTTATATATTTTACCAACATGGCCATGGTAATTAAAATATTACTTTTCCTCATCATATCAGCCTTTATCATTTTTAATCATTACATTTTTGGCAACTAGAAGTTTGGACTTTGGACTCTCAATTTTTCAGATAACCTGCCGAGAGCATTTAGAATCCTCTCCAAAGCTATAGCCATGCTTCTGCCGGCTTTGCGATTTTCTTTTGGGCCATCTTGCTCAGCTCTTTTGAGCAATTTTTCGAAAGGAAAAAGCTTGCCCACCACTTATCTTGGAAGCTGCTTCAGCCAGTTCGAATCGCTTCTGCCTGAACCCTCCTGGCTTTCCTGGCTTCCCAAGTGCCCAGAGCCAGCACTTAATTTTTGTTAAGCGTTCCTGCCTCGTTGGACTGCCTGCCCTGTCTGCTGAATCCCGTGCCCCGCAGTGCTGACTCCTAGCTGCTGCTTCCACTACTGCCTTGCTTGACTTGCAGTCGCTTTTGAGAATCCCATGCACTCGAACACCGCCACTTCTCCTCAGACTGCTTTTACAGCCACTGCTGCTTCAGACTTGGAAAGTATACAAAGACCTTTTTCTATCTCAACTCACATACCTGGGACTTTATCAGAAGTGTTTTCTCGTAGACATTAATGACTTTTAACCTGAAAGAAACCTAAGTCTTGCAAGCCATCAGCAGAGGGGACAGAATCAGCAGTTTTCAGAACTCTCACTCCAAAGGCAAAAAGAAGGCTGGGGAAAGGAGCAAATAGCAATAGAACTACCTAGCCATAGAAAAATTTTATAGAGATAAAAAAAAAGCAAGACATTGATTCAGTAGGGAACAGTGAGAGCAAAGCAACCATAGGCACAACTTCAAAGAAAAATGGGAATTGGTCTTAGGCACTGGAAGAGTTAAAAAAAAGAATTCAAAAATCAAATAAGAAAGGTGGAAGAAAAATGGGAAGAAAATGGGGGAAAGAGATGAAAGCAATACAAAAAGAAAATAACAGGGTTTTTTAATAATAGTTTAAAAAGCAAAACTGGTCAACTAGAAAAAGAGGCAAAAAATTCAATTAAGAAAAAAGTTTTTTAAAAACAGAATTATCTACTGGAAAAAGAAGTAAAAAAAAATACAATGAAGAAAAGAGTTCCATGAAAAGTAAAATGGACCAAATGGAAAAGGAGGATTAAAAGGTCAAGGAAGAAAATCAGTCTTTAAAAATTATAATTAGGCAAATAGTACATAATGACTTCATGAGACATCAAGAAACAATAAAATCAAATCAAAAGAATGAAAAAATAGAAGAAAATATGAAATATCTCATTGAAAAAACAACTGACCTGGAAAATAGATCCAAGAGAAACAATCTAAGAATTATTGGACTAGCTGAAAGTCATGGGAAAAAACTAGACATCATGTTACAAGAAATTATCAAAGAAAACTTCCCCAATATTCTTGAACAAGAGGGTAAAATATAAATTGGAAAAATTCATAGATCACTTCCTATAATAAATCCCCAGGAATATTATAGCTAAATTCAAGAGCTCCAAGGCCAAGAAGAAAATACTACAAACATCCAGAAAGAAACAATTCAATTGCCATGGAGACCCAGTGAGGATTACAGAATCTGGCAGCTTCTGCATTGAAAGCTCAGAAAGCTTGGAATATGATATTCCAGAAGGCAAAGGAACCAGGTTTACAACCAACTCACCTACCCCTCAAAATTGACTATATTCTTTTAGTAAAAAAATGTGATCATTTAATAAAATAGATTTCCAAGCATTCCTAAAGAAAATACCAGACCTAAACAGAAAATTTTATATCTAAATACAAAAGATATCCAAATACTCAAGAGAAGCATAAAAAGGTAAATAAAGTGAAAAAATTTAAGAGACCCAATAAGGTTGAATTATTTATAGTCCTACATGGAAAGATAATATTTATAATTCTTAAAATATTTATCATTATCATAGCAGTTAGACGTATACATAGACAGCCAATGTCTTAGTAAGCTGTTTAGAATGATATACCCCCCCCCCAAAAAATCAAAGGGTGAAAAAGATGATTGCACTAATAGAAATGGGAAAAGGCAAAATGAAATAAATTATATCACATAAAGAGGCATGGGAGGAAAAAACCTATTACAATGGAGGGAAGAATCAGGGAGGTGATGGGTAATATTTAAACTTTACTCTCATTGAAATTTACTCAGAGAGGAAATAACAGCCAGATTCATTGGGGTATAGAATCCAATCTTTCCCTACAGAGAAGTAAAAAGGGGAATAAGAAAGGAGGTTGTGGGGAGAGGAGTAATATATGGGAGGGAGAATAGAGGGATGTAAAAGTGAAATTTGGGAGATGCCATCTTTAAGTGTATATATGTGTATTTTCTGGACATGGGGAAATGTATCAAACTACATTTCCCGTGGTCCAACAGGTTTCTGGTTCCGGTTCTTTGGGCGTGGGGAGGCCTATGTCGACGCAGAGAGGAGTTTATAATCTCCTGGGTTAAGAGGGAGGCTCTCTCTTGGCCAGCAGACTCGGGAGGAGAGAGGTAACAAAATGGAGGCAGCAGTTTTGAATGCTTACAAGCGCGTGGTCTAATAACTTTATCTTTCAGCATGGCTTTAATTAAAATACTAATATATATTATTATAGCAGCCTTTATTATTTTTAATCTTTATAATTTGGCGAACCACACGGGAGTAATTCGAACTTTCAATTTTCTGGATAGCCTAAGAAGAAGCCATGCGGCTCTGGGACCCAGAGTCTCAGAAACAATCTTTTTCCTTGCCCAATCCTCTCCCGATTTTCCCCAGCCTAGAGGCTGTTTTACGGGGAAGAGGGACAATGGTTTTAATTGCCGCTGGGCTGCGAATTATTTTGCTCAATGCCCCGGGCCTCGTGGCCCTTGCTGGCACTGATGGACTGCCGGTGCCCAGCCAGTTTTGTCTCGCAGCCGATCTCCTGACTCCTGACTTGATCTCCATTCCTGCCGCACTGAAAGCCTGCAAGCCTCCCAGTGCCTGTGATCTCCAATCCTGACTCGCTAGTGCTGCTAGAGTCCAGAACCCCGAGCCCCAACAGCTTACCCAGTCCTGACTTGCCGAGATCTCGACCTCCAGAGACTGCTTCAGCTCTGCCACTAACAATTTGGGTAGTATATTCCCCTTTCTCCCTATTTCTAGCCTTCCACGTGTTTCTCTAAAGACCTAATTTAGCCACCCACACAAGCTCTACACGTGGGATTTTCTACAAAACTTTTTCTCTAGCCCCGAGCCCAACGACCTGACCCCATGTGGACCTAGCGTTTACCTTTAATGGGGCCGAATGGCCTATTCAGACTTGCTTGTGATTAAAAACTGAACTCAGGGGAAGAAATATTCACCCCCATACCTGCTCAGAACTTTGAACTTTAGAAAAAACCTTAAACTCAGCAGAACTCAATCAAAAGAACCTTAAATTGAACCAGGGGTGAACTTTTTAAACCTCGGAACTGAATGAGCTTTATTTCTGTTTTTTAAGAGACTGTATCTTACTGTACTTTGCTAATTAGTTTTGTAAATTAATCTTATTTCTTTGATTTTCCTGTTGCACTGAATCATTTTACGTTAATGAAGTTTCTGCTTATGATGTTATTATATTTCCTAATTTACTTAAAGCTTACTGTATCAGAAACAATGCGGTTATATGTACCATCTATGAACATCTTATAGAAGCACATGTCTTTTAAAATTTACTCTGTCTTGGTAATTGCAAAGAACCTTGAAAGTTTCCATGCCTTGAGAATTAACTTGTAATTTTACAAGAGGTCTTTTTAACTTTTACTTTAAATCCTTAAGAATTGTTGTCTTAAAGGATAACGCTTTTATATATTTTATTATAAGAGATATTATTGCCTTAAATGGGTAGAAGCATTTCCTATCCAGGATTCTTTAAAACAGGAAGCCAAGGAGCTCCTGTATATTCTTATCTGAGGATAATTATATCAGAAGGTTTCTTTTTTAAATATCACATTTTGCTATGGAAGCAATAACGGAGTTTATTGAGAAACTCTTAGCCAAGATTTAAAGTTGTAACAAGTAAATGATTTTAAACGTTGTTTATTGTTTTAAAATGTGCTATTGGAAATAATGGTACTCTATTTGAATGTGCACTGTGAATCTGCTATTTGTAAGATCCATTTACACTCACAGAATGAAAACCTCATTTTTGGGTAACATAACCCTTCTAGTTCTAAGCTATATATATATTTGATTTTTTAAAACTTTTCTAATGAGAGCAATTGATTTTTCCCTTTTCTCATCTTGTACTGGAAGTACATATATAATCATTATTTATCCTTTTTCTGATTCTACAGCAAATACCTGAGCCTATAGGACTGTGATTAAATGCCTTTCTGTCTGATTCTACTATAAGGGAATATGAAAGCCGTTAATAGTGCTAAAGAAAGCACATGGTCAGAGACTTGACTGACTAAGATCTGCATAAATTGCAGCAGTTCTATGCCAATACTTTAGGGCTTGGAAATTGGGGTTTGAGTCCTGGAGTTCCAGTCTTTTCTAAAACTTTAGAGGACGTGGGTCCCCTCGACTTAGATTCCTAGAAAGCACCTAAGATTGGTTATTTATTTGGCTCACTTCCCTAAAAAAGCTGATGATAAAGTCAGATCAGAGAGAGACATTTTCCTTAAGTCCTGGCCCTGAATGGGTAATTGCACACTGCTAAATTCACTTTAATTAGGCCTTCATTGAAAGGTCTAAGTTTATTTTCCCTACATTTTTTGCACATTTTACATTTCATTCACAAGTTAATTTTTTCTTCTTTTTTCTTGAATTTTATTCTTTGTATTTTGCCATCCTTAGCTGACCTGAGGTACCCTTTTTTAGAAAAAAAGGTGTGTTTAAGATTACCTCACGGGGATATCTGTTAAGTTTTTTAAAATTCGATAATGTAAAAATATATGTATATTTAACTCTTTTAGGAGTAATTTCACAGAGAATTGTATAAATCTTAGAAGAAAATGTATGTTTTGTTGTAAAGTTTAAATTCTTTTGAGAATAATTTCAGGATAAGGATCCTACCATCTCCTCAGAATCCAGACGACGAACTTGTTTTGGTGAAGACACCATGAAGATGTCTGAAAAGCCTTCACTGTACCATGAAGACCAAATTTTGAACTTTGGGGTGCAGTTGATTTTACTATGGGGAGTTGAAATTGAATTGTGTATATTGTTTTAATTGTACACTGTTATACCAATAGGGGACTGCCCCCAAATTGGTTTTTTGTCAATGTGGCTAATTTTAACCATTTGTTCATCTATTTCTTTTATCCCCAAATTCCTGAAAATTTTAGAAGTTGTTTATTTTTACAGGTCCAGCGAAGAAAAAGGACTAACCTTTTTTTTGCCAGACCTCACAGGGAATTGTAAAAGTGAAATTTGGGAGATGCCATCTTTAAGTGTATATATATGTGTATTTTCTGGACACGGGGAAATGTATCAAACTACATTTCCCGTGGTCCAACGGGTTTCCGGTTCCGGTTCTTTGGGCATGGGGAGGCCTATGTCGATGCAGAGAGGAGTTTATAATCTCCTGGGTTAGGAGGGAGGCTCTCTCTTGGCCAGCAGACTCGAGAGGAAAGAGGTAACAAAATGGAGGCGGCAGTTTTGAATGCTTACAAGCGCGTGGTCTAATAACTTTATCTATCAGCATGGCTTTAATTAAATTACTAATTTATATATTTATACCAGCCTTAATCATTTTTAATATTTATAGGGAGTAACTAAAAGCAAAATACTTGTGTGGAGGTATAGAATGAAAGGAAAAAGTACAGGATTAAAAGGGGAAAACAAGATGGCAGGGAATACACAGATGGCAATCATAAATGTAAATGCAATAAACTCACCCATAAAACAGAAACAAATAGCAGAATAGATTTAACAACCAGAATTCCATGATATATTGTTTACAAGAAACACATTTGAGGCAGGTAAGCACACATAGAATAAAGGTAAGGGGACGAAGCAGAATCTATTGGGCTTCAACAGAAATTTTTAAAAAATTAAGAGTAGCAATTATGATCTCACACAAAGCTAAAAAAAATAGATCTGATTAAAATAGATAAAGAAGGTAATTACATGTTGATAAAAGGTAGTGTAGCAAAAGTAATGAAATAATGTCAGCATTTAACATATATATACCAAATGGTATAGCCTCCAGATTTCTAAAGGAGAAATTAAAAGAGCTTAAGGAGCAAATAGACAATAAAACTATACTAGTGGGGGACTTCAACCTTCCCTTATCAGAACTAGATAAATCTAACCAAAAAATAAACAAGAAAGAAGTAAAGGAAGTGATTGAAATTTTAGAAGAGTTAGATTTAATAGATATCTGGAGAAAATCAAATGGGGATAAAAAAGGAATATACCTTCTTTTCAGCAGCCCATGATACAAGGACAAAAATTGACCATGTACTAGGGCATTAAAAACTTCACAACCAAAGCCTAGAAAGCAGAAATAATAAATGCAACTTTTTCTGATCATAATGCAATAAAAATTATAATAAATAAGGGCTCATAGAAAAGCAAATTGAAAATTAATTGGAAACTGAATGATCTAATTCTTCAAAACAGGTGGGTCAAAGAACAAATCATAGAAACAATCACTGACATCAATAAAGAGAATGACAATGAGGAGATAACATATCAAATTTCATTGAATACAGCCAAAGCAGGATTTAGGGGGAAATTTAAATCCCTGAATGCTTATATTCATAAAATATGAGGAAAAGGAGATCAATGAATTGAGCATGCAACTAAAAAAAACTAGAAAAAGAAGAAATTAAAAATCTCCAATTAAAAATTAAACTGGAAATCCTAAAAATCAAAGGAGAAATTAATAAAATGGAAAGTAAAAGAACTATTAAACTAATAAATAAGACTAGGGGTTTTTAAAAATGTCTTAAAATGTTTTACATATATTATCTCACTAGATCTTCATAATAATTCTGTAAGAAAGGCACTATTACTATCTTTATTTCCCCCAATGAGAAACCAAGGTTCAGAAAAGTTGTTACTTGCCCTCTAACAAGTCTAACTTTCCTTCTAAACTTCTCACAGCTGTTATGTGGGATATTATTTGAACCCAGGTCTTCCTGACTCAAAATCAAATGTTCTATTGTGCCATACTTCCTCTCTTTTGAGGGAGAAAAAGAATAGAGAGATGAATCTTGATTTTTTCATCCAGTACATTAGAGTAACCCAGGTTCAATTCTATTTGTGTAAGATTCTCCTGATTAGTGGAGAATGATTACTCAATATTCCATGCCTGCATGGAGCAGAGTTGGTAAGAAGAGAAATCTTTTTGCTTCTGATTTCTGTCATCAAAAGGATACATGTTCCAAGTTCTCTTCAGAAAGAGAGCCTAGGATAAAGAGAACAATTCTGGGAAGAAGCCAACATACCACTTTAGAGACTTCTGAGAATCTCTCTGTCTGTCTGTCTGTCTGTCTGTCTCTCTCTTTCTCTCTCTCTCTCTCTCCAAGTGAGAGAGTTCATTTTATTCTCTATACCTTACTTGACTTGTTTGCTATTGGCTTGGATAAATCAATTTATCTACTCTTAAATATTTATGATGGTCTTTATATAACTGGCATTGCTTTTTTAAAATTTCCAAACTGTCCACTAGAGCAAAAGACCATTTGAAATAACAATGCTTTCCCAGATGATGATAATAAAATAATTAAAGGAGAATTTATATTTAAAACATAAAGGGCACACAACCGAATCATCTAAAAAGAAGAAAGGAGTACTAGAAGAAAGGTATGTATATTGACTTTGTCAGTCAAGAAGCATTTATTAAGCATCTAGTATATGCCAGCCATTTGCTAAGTGCCATGTATAGAAAGAAATAGGAAAAAAAAAAATCTTGGCCATCAAGGATCTCAAATTATAATGGAGAAGATAGCATGTAAATAACTAGGTACACATAAGACATATATGAGTAGGTGGATGGTAATCTCAGAGGAAAGGCATTAACAGTTAGAGAGATCAGAAAAGGACTCTGGCAGAAAATGGGATCTGATCTGGTTATTAAAGAAAACCAGAGAAGCTAGGAGATAGACATAGGAGCAATAGCAACAACTGTGGGGGATACATAGGAGGACACTGGTGCCCTCAATAATAAAAGAGAAGTTCAAATGAGGAAAAAGTTCTTTTGAGGAGGAAAAGATGAAACTTGTTTTTACATTTTTTGAGGAGTTTTAGATACCTACAGGATATTCAGCTTGAAGCAGCTATGTGGTACAGTAGATAGAATTCTGGACCTGAAGTCAGGAAGACCTGAGTTCAAATTAAGTCTCACACTCTTAATGGTGTTATGATTCTGGACAGTCACTTAAGCTCTGTTTGCATCAGTTTCCTCATCTAAAAACAGAGATACTAATAGTATCTACCTCCCACTCAATCATTATCTAATGCCTACTACACATAAGGCATTGTATCTTTAACTAAAGTAATCTACTAGCTGCATTAAAAGAAAACAAACTTATAAAGGTCTGCCTATTTGATGCTTATGAATTATTCTCTTCTGAGGAACTTGAAACACTTTTTAGCATTGCTTCCACAACCCTGCCAATCCTGTTTGTCTAGGCAGAGGAAAGAACACAGTTTATTACTGTCTTATATGTTGGTATATCATCTAAAGGGAGATCACAGCCTACTGCAGGTGATTTTCCATACCTTTTTGGCTAAAATTAATAATCTGTATGCAACTTCACAATGTTAGAAAGGATGCAAAATTATCCTAGAGAACTATGTCTCATAAATCCATTTGAGGAACCTTATCATGGGGATCCACAAATTGAATGACTTTGATCATAAGAACACCACCAGAATGAAGGCTAGAGTCAATAGCATTAAAAATTACTCCCAGTTCCTCAGGGATATCCATAGAAGGAAATGATTTAGCCAGCCTCAATCTTCAGACCTGATTCATAAGTATAAATGATGATAAAGACCCCCAGAATCTATAGGGATTACATAATCCAACTCATTATTTTATTGATGAGAAAAATAAGTCCCAGAGTCACAAGGAGATCTCTCCAAGGTCACACAGCTATAACAGGCTGAATCAAGATGTCTGTGTAAAAATCCCAATGTGAAAGAAGGGAATATGAACCTCCACATATGTAATTCCACATGTGGCAGGACTTGTCTTCATTTGGCTTGAAGGGAGACAGAATAGAGATCTCTAGCCTCTTCTCTCCCTGCCCTTCTCCAAAGAATGCTTTTATTCCTGCAGAGAGGGGAAGTAGGAAGTTTTGGCCAGAGCCAACTCTGCTCTCCTCAGGGAGAGGGGTTACCAGACTAGAATTATATTCATCTGATCTCTAAAATATTTTTAATCTAAAGGATGTGATCAGGTTCCATCTAACTTCTGATTGCTTTGTCATTTGGATGGGATGGAGTCTCCAAGCTCTATATCCAAGTCTTGACCCTTTTCCCATAAATACCAGTTCCTCCATAATGAACCTGCATTGAGAATAGCCAAGAAAGTTGTTTATCCAAATAAGAAATTACAGAAGGCATATGTAGATGAATATACATTCGACAATACAAGTGAAAGAGCTTTCCCATTAGGAGCAATATAACAGCACAATCAAGAGAGTGTCCTAGATCTCATCCACAGGGAAACTCCCCAAATCTCTACAGTAGCTAGCTATGAATACAGATGATATGATAGAGATAACCTGCTCTTTTCATATATTCCTTGTCTTTTCCTTCAGCAACCTAAAGTGGGATTGGTCTCTTCCATCTTATCTCTTGAAGCAGGAACCCAGGAACACTCAAAGAGTCGAAGCTTGACTAGTCCCTTAGAGACTTAACCTTGGAAAGTCCCCAAAAAGGACTGGCAAAGGTTGTATTTATCTCACCTATCCCCAACTCCAGCCCTCTCTTCACACAAGGCAGGGTTTTCATCTCTGTCAGTAAGGAGAGTTTCTCATACCAATGGGCTTTGGGACAGGGGTTGTGTTCCTAAGTTACAACTATACAATACTAAATTAAAAGTGGAAAGCATTACCAGAGATAAAAATGAAATATAAATGTGTAAAGGTACCAAAGATATGAAACATCAGTATTAAATATATGTATGCTGGGGTTATGCCCCAAAGAAATAATAAGGAAAAAGACTTGTACAAAAATATTTATAGCCACACTCTTTTTAGTGGCAAAAAATTGGAGAATGAAGGGATGCCCTTCAATTGGGGAATGGCTGAACAAATAGTGTTATCTGTTGGTGATGGAATACTATTGTGCTATAAGAAATAATGAACTGGAGGAATTCCATGTGAACTGGAACGACCTCCAGGAATTGACGCAGAACCAGGAGAACATTATACACAGAGATGGATACACTGTGGCACAATCAAATATAATGGACTTCTCTACTGGCAGCAATGCAATGATCCAGGACAATTCTGAGGGACTTATGAGAAAGGACACTATTCACATCCAAAGAAAGAACTGTGGGAGTAGAAACACAGAAGAAAAACAATTGCTTGATCACATGGGTTGATGAGGACATGATTGAGAATGTAGATTCTAAGTGATCACCCCAATGCAAATCTTAATAATATGGTAATACGTCTTGATCAATGACATATGTAAAACCCAATGGAATTGCTCATTGGCTATGGAGGGGGTTGGGTGGAAAGAGAAGGAAAGAACATGAATCATGTAAGCATGGAAAAATATTCTAAATCAATTAATTAAATAAATTTTTTTAAAAATAAATTATATATATATACATATATGTGTGTGAGTACTTAATAGTGTATCAGTTAAAATTGAAAAGGAAAAAGTTAATAGAATGGCAAAAAGAGTTGGAGAGAAAGGCAATAATAGTGGTAGATTTTACCAGTCCTTTAACAAAACAGATAAAGGAACAATATAAACAAGAAAAGGTTACAGATTTGAATAGAATGTTAAAAAATTGAATTTCAAAATTAAAAATAACTACACACATTTGTGCAAAGCTTTAAGTTGTACAAAGCACTGTCTTTAAAGAAGTCTTTGAGATAAGTAATATGTTATTATCCCCATTTTACAGATGAGGAAACTGAGTCTGAGAGTTAAGTGATTTATCTATAACCAGTAAATATCTGAGGCAGAATATGATCCTAAATCTTGATTCCAGGGCCACGAGTCTCTTACTGCCAGTTTTCAGATACACAACTGAAAAACTGAGGAATTCACTTCCTTCTCAAATTCTTATAGAATGTTCATAAAATCTGAACATGATCATAAAACAATTAAGAGACCCAATAAGGTTGAATTATTTATATTCCTACATGGAAAGATAATATTTATAATTCTTAAAATATTTATCATTATCATAGTAGTTAGAGGTATAACATAGACAGCCAGTAAACTGTTTTAGAATGATATACCCAAAAAAAAAAAAAAATCAAAGGGTGAAAAAGAGGAATGCACTAATAGAATTGGGAAAAGGCAAAATGGAATAAATTATATCACATAAACTTATAAATAAACTAAAAGAAGTGGAAATGTAGGCACTACTTTTATTGATCATACTGCAATAAAATTAGTAATTGATCAAGGAAATACAATGGAAAATGCTAGACAAGTTGCATATTAAAAATGATTTACAAACTCATACTTGGGTCAAATTCCAAATAAGAGAAACAATTTTTAATGATATTTAGCATTTGTTGGTAGCTTTTCAGTTGTGTCTTTTTGTGACCCCCTTTGGGGTTTTCTTGGAAAAGATGTTGATGTAGTTTGGCATTTCCTTCTCCAGCTCACTTTACAAATGAGGAAAACTGAAGCAAGCAGGGTTAAATGACTTACCCAGAGTCACAAAGGTCATGCATGTCTAAGGCCAAATTTGAATTTAGGAAGAGTCTTCCTGACTCCAGACCCAGTGTCTATCCATTGTGCCACCCAACTCCCCATTATTCAAGATACAGCAATAATGTAAATAATGTAAATAAAAAGGGGCAGCTGGGTAGCTCAGTGGATTGAGAGCCAGGCCTAGAGACAGGAGGTCCTAGGTTCAAATCCGACCTCAGACACTTCCCAGCTGTGTGACCCTGGGCAAGTCACTTGACCCCCATTGCCTACCCTTACCAATCTTCCACCTATAAGTCAATATACAGAAGTTAAGGGTTTAAAATTTAAAAAATAATAATAATAATGTAAATATAAATATATTGAAATTTATTGGATGTAACTAAAGCAGTTCTCCAAGTTAAATGTATTATCATCAAAAACCTATGCTAATATATAGAGACTAGAGAGTTTGGGATTAGCAGGAATGCTGCTCGAAAGGATCTGTGATTTTTGTTGCTGCACAATACTAGCCAGAATGTGTATGGAGTCAAGCTGCTTTCTATTATCATTTGTTTTTGTCCTAGTTTAGTTAGTATGGCAAATAGGGCAGATCTTTCTCTGTGGTCACAAGCTCCCACATAGCTACTGTGTCTTTTGGCAGAATCCTTGAAAAATATTTTAGGGACACAGAATGACACATGAGTGCTTAACAGAAGTTATAAATAATTTTCTAATCCCAAATCAAATAGTTATCTGACATTCTACTGGCTTTTATTGACTGCTTAGAGAAGTGTAGTAACTTTCCGTCTCAGGCATGAACTAGAAAGGCATCAAGGGGCTCTATTTATTTTTTTAAATGGGCTTTCTAGTCACTTTCTACCTCAGTAGATAGGAATGGAAAGAAGATGGCCCTGAAAAGCTAAAGCCCAGCAGATGGCAGCAAAGAGTAGCTTGGCAATGAGAAGAGCTCCTGTGAATGAGTCAAGCAGAGAAAATCCAAAGCTCCGCGGACGGGAGGAAGGGAGAGAGGGAGAGAGGGAGAGAGGGAGAAAGGGGAGAGGGAGGCAAGGAAAGGGGAGAGGGAGAGAGGGTGAGAGGGAGAAGGTGAGAGGGAGAGGGAGAGAGGGAGAGGG
>NC_058133.1:117150508-117208181 GCF_016433145.1 Gracilinanus agilis
GAGAGAGAGAGAGAGAGAGAGAGAGAGAGAGAGAGAGGGAGGGAGAGGGAGAGAGAAATATGGCAACTCTACAGAATGAGAGGCATTCATCCCCTTCATTTGCACCATGACTTCCCACCTGATGTGGGTGCCCTCTATACATGCGCTCCAGCAACAAAGGTTCTTGCAGCATTCATTCATAGTCCCAGGCCACATCCGCCACTGTATGAATCAGTTCCGCGTGGACTTAGTCACATATGATTTCTGGACGTGTGCCTTTCTCCTACCTATGGAAGAATATTTCCCACGGGTGTATGAAAGGGTCTTTTTTTTTTTTTTTCCTTTGGTCACTTCATTTCCCATGCCGTTTGTTCAGGTGTCTTTTGTTTTGACCTGGCAGACCGACAAAGGTAAATACATCAGTGGATGTTTGTGACCTCTGGTTTTAAATGAGTCCTGACTAGGAGAGTGCCTTATAGTTTTTCTTGGTGGCCCACATATAAGGGAGGGGGGCACCGGTGCTATGTTAAGACAGCAAAAGAACAGATTAATAATTTTTTTTTGCAGCTAAAAATTAGAAAATCAATAACCAAAAACTAGATGGCATGAAATCATTAGAATTAAGGAAGTTACTAAAATTGTAAAAGAAAGAAAAATTAAATTAGTAAATAAAGTGATAAACCTTTTAAAAAGATGAATAAAATTGACAGATC
Organism: Gracilinanus agilis; assembly: GCF_016433145.1. Taxonomy (NCBI): domain Eukaryota; kingdom Metazoa; phylum Chordata; class Mammalia; order Didelphimorphia; family Didelphidae; genus Gracilinanus; species Gracilinanus agilis. The sequence goes on from NC_058133.1 coordinate 117,151,201, forward strand.
ATTAGGTTTGCTTTAAAATATCACATAGTTTTAAACATTAAATGATAACTGAAAGATCACAACAACAAAAGAAATAAAGAAAGTGATCCTTCAGCTAGTAGTTGATAGCACTTCTCATAGGATAGAAACACACATTGCACACAGCCATGCAGAGAGAAAAATCTCCAAGTTTGCTGTGTATACTTGTCCACCATTTCACATATTTTCCCTTAAGACTCCTAGGACTCATCCATGAGACCTTAGGGAAAACAGAGAAGTACTACTCTTGACTATTGAAACAGTGGATATTGTTTGGAGGTCATTAGAATGACAAGAAAATGAACTACTCTGTTTTTATTTAGCGCCCCCAGATTCAACATGTGAGTGGCACAACTCTTGCCCAGTCCTTTCCTTAGTTACCTCGTGGTGTGGTTTTCCCTTACTGTCTTTCTTCCATCACTTACTTAGAAGAAGATGGAGCCCTTTATAATATCTGGGAGAGGACAATGAGGACAGTAAAAAGAAACTAATTTCTTCTGAGGAAATCATCATCCTGCTTACCAAGTCTCCTTCTACCACTTAAATCTGTTTACTCATACCTCAAGTATTACATAGTACTAATAGTACAGATTTACATGGTTTAATCTTCTTTTCCAGTGGAAAGCTTATAAAATTTATTAATAAATAACATTGCACTAAAATTCTTTATAATAGCCCCTACCTGGGAGAGATTCTGGCACTTTGCAAGGTTCAAATCCTTTTTTTTTTTCTTTTTTTTTTTCTTTTTTTTTTCCCTTGCTGTATACCACAAAGCATTCACTAGATCTCTCTTTTGTAGCCCCAAAGTACACAACTCAGGAGGACTTGAGTTCAAATCCAGCCTCAGATATTTTCTGGCTGTGTGACCCTGCACAAGTCACCTAACCTTGTTTGTCTTTGTTTTCTCATCTGTAAAATGAGCTGAAGAAGGAAATGGCAAACCACTATAGTATCTTTGCCAAGGAAACTCCACGGGTCACAAAGAGTCAGACAGGGTTGAAACAACTGAACAATAATCCACAAACAAAAATAAAACACTTAAAAACAGTGATAGTAGATGGGATTTTTTATCTAGAGTAAACTGAATCTAAATGTCTGATTAAATTAATATATACAGACTTAAAGAAAAGAAAAATGTTTAGGTAAATTTTCTGTCTGATACAGAGGAAAGAAAGAAGAAAAGAAGATTTAAATTAAGTCACTAACTTTTTCAATCTTTTGAAGAAAAACAATTCTATTCCCTGGTCTTCCAATTCAGCTTCCCCCTCTACATTCTTGTTCCCTTTACTCTGTTTTAGGACTGAGCCTAGCATTTCTCTCTACCTTCAAATAATGTTAGTCCAAACTTGCTCCTTTGGACATTGAAAAGTCAGAACTTGTGATAAACTCAGCCTTCCCAGAAGAGGAAGAAACAGCAATGGATTAGATATCTGCCCCAACTCTACAGGTAAGATCCTGAAGACTCCCTTTGCCAGCTGAGATCTATCTCCAAAAATCTGCTACAGTAGATTAATTAGGTAAGAATGAAAGCTAATTAAAAGAGTATCTTTAGTGAGACAATGTATAGATTATGTTAGAAAGAGATCCAGATTCATGAGTTCTTATTTTTCTGAGATATACTCTGGAAACCAAGTAGGCTTAAGTGAAACACTTTGTTCAACTTTGGACTTTCACATCCAATATTGATTCTTTCTACATATTCCCAAAAATTCACAATATAAACCACTTCAAAGTTACAGAGGAATTGAAATGATTGCAAGATGCAAATGTTAGGGAAATTCAAGTCAAATTTTATTTATTGCCATACACTATTCTCTGTAACATCATGATAAAATATATAAATTAATAAAGCACAAGTCATAAAAAGGGGTGACCTAAATGACTGCTTCATAAATATCGATTGATCACAATAGGTTAAAATAAGCATCTTCCATATACTCCTAAAAAGAATTCTACAACCCTCCCTTGAGTCAATGCTCAATACATTTCAAACTCTAAAATTTGTTGGACCTGACCAAATAGCTATTGAAAATCAACCATCCAGGAGCAGTTAAATGCTCAATGGTTTGAGAGCCAGGCCTAGAGATTGGAGGTCCTGGGTTCAAATATAGCCTCAGATACTTCCTAGTTCTGTGACCACGGGCAAATCCCTTCATTGTCTAGCCCTTACAGCCCTTCTGCCTCTGAATGAATACACAGTATTGATTCTAAGAGAGAAGGTAAGTGTTTTAAAAAAATAAAGAAAAGATAATTAACCACCAGTACAATTTAAAACAACTTTGAGGAACCACCTCACACCTATTAGATTGGACAATATGACAGAAAAAGAAAGTGACAAATGTTGAAGGAAGTGTGGTAAAACTGGGTCACAAATGCACTATTGGTACAGATATTTTATTGAACCAGAAAAAATAATTACAAAATTCATTCGGAAGAATAAAAGGTCAAGAATTTCAAAGTATTTTATTACATTTGATTACATCAAAGTATTTGATTACATTTATGGGAAAAAATGTAAAGGAAGAAGGTCTAGCTAGTGATACCAGATTTTAAATTATATTATAAAGCAGTAATTATCAAAACTATCTGGTACTAAGAAGTAGAAAAGTAAATCAGTGGAAGAGAACAGATATACAACAAACAGTGATAAAAGATTATGGTAACCTAGTTTATGTCAAAAGGAAAAATCCAGGCTTTTGTGATAAGAATTCATCATTTGGCAAAAATTGTTGGGAAAACTAGAAATCAGCTTGGCAGAAATTTGGTATGGTTTTAATATCTTATACAACTTACTAAGATAAGATCAAAATGGACACATGACCTAGATATAAAGGAGGTATCGCAAGCAAATTAAAACAGGAAACATATTACCTAACAGATTTGTGGATAGGAAAAGAATTTGTGAATAAAAAGAGATAGAAAGCATCATGATATATGAAATGGATAATTTTGATTACATTCAATTTAAAAGGTTTTATACAACTAAAACTAATGTAGCCACAATTAGAAATAAAGCAAAATATTGGAGGAAAGAATTTATAGACAGTTTCTCAGATGGTGGTCACATATCTAAAATATATAGAAAATTTTGTCAAATGTATAACTATATTCTGCAATAGATAAATGGATAAATAGTCAAAAGATATAAGACAGTTTGGGGTTGAAGGAATCAAAGATATATATAACCATATGAAAAAATCTTCTAAATCGTTATGATTAGCAAAATGCATATCAAAACAAACTATGAGATATCATCTTGAATCTGTCAGATTGGGCTAAAATAATAAAAGGGGAAAGTGACAGACATTGAAGAGAATGGGGAAAAATAGGATCACTAATATATTATTGATGGAACTGTGAACTAATCCAACTATTTTGGAGAGCAATCTGGAATTATGCCCAGAGTTTCAAAACCGTGACAAAGTTACAAAAAGTTTGACTTAGCAATACCACCTTTAGGTTTGTTTCCCAGAGTGATCAGAGAAAAAGGAAAAGAACCTATCTGTTCTAAAATACTTTTAGCAGTTCTCTTTGTGGTGGCAAAGAACTAGAAACTGAAAGGATGACATCAATTAGAGAATGGCTAAACAAGTTGTGGTGCATGATTGTGATGGAATACTACTGCACTGTAAGAAATGCTGATCAGATTAATTTTTAAAACTGGAAAGGTGGTAAAGACGCTACCCACATTCAGAGGAAGGACTGCAGGAGAGGAAACATATAAGAAAAACAATTGCTTGAACGCATGGGTCGGGGTGGACATGATTGAGAGTGTGGACTCAAAACTACCACACCAATGCAACTACCAACAATTTGGAAATTGGTCTTGATCAAGGACACATGACAAAACTAGTGGAAATGCGCATCGGCCATGGGTGGGGGAAAAAAAAAAAAAAAAAAAAAAAAGATAGGAGGAGCATGAATCAGGTAACCATGTTAAAAATGTATATTAATAAATGCTAAAAAAATAATAAAAAATAAAAAAATAAATAAAAAAATAAAAAAAAACTGGAAAGGCTCTACATGAAATTATGAAGAGTGAAATAAACAAAACCAAGAGAACGTTATATATGGCAACAGAAATATTTTTCAAAGAATAACTTGTATATATCTGTCTCCAGAGAAAGAACTGATAAATAGAAATAAGAAGACATAGTTTTATATATACATATATCTTTTTGTCAAATGATGCCTTCCAAGGGGAAGGGCAAGGAGAGAGGAAGGAGGGAGGAAGATATATGAAAATTTTAGTGCATTAAATAAATTCCAGGAAAGAACTACATAAACTGATACAAAGTGAAAAGGGCAGAACCAGGAGAATATTGTAGACAGTATCAGCAATATTGAACAAGCAACCAACTGTGGATGACTTAGCTATGTTCAGCAATACTATGATCTAAGACAGTTCCAAAGGACTCATGATGAAAAATGCTATCCAGCTCCAGAGAAGAACTGATGGAATCTAATTGCAGATCAAATTTACATTCTTTATTTTTATTGGGGGTGGGGGTTGGAGGGATCTGTTTTCTTTTTTTGTTGTTGTTGTTTGTTTTTTGTTTGTTTGTTTGTTTTAATTATTATCTTGTGTCTTAGAATCCATACTAAGTATCAGTAAGTATTCTACCCTAGAAGGCAGAAGAGCAGTAAGGGCAAGGCAAATAGGGTTATAGTTTGCCCAGGATCACAATATGAAGTGTTTGAGGTCATATTTGAAACCAGGACCATCCATCTCTATGCAAGGCTCTCTGTCCCAGTCTGTTTTTTCATAACATGATTAATAAGGAAATATGCTTTATATGATTGCATATGTATAACATGTTAAATTCCTTGCCATTTCAGGGAGGGGAGATGGAAAGGAGAGAGAAGGAGAAATTTTGGAACTCAATTTTTTTCTAATTCACAGTATTCCTTATTATTATCTTTTTTCTTTGACAGAAGAAGAGTACTTTAACTTCAAACTATGTTATAGAGCAGCAGTCATCAAAAGCATTTGGTATGGTCCAATGATGTAGTAGATCAACTAAACATACCATAGAATCTGAAGGAACGGAAATCAATAATCCAAGGTTCAATAAATTAGAAAACTTCAATAAAGAGAAATAAGCTCCTTATTTGATTTAAAAAAAAAATTTCTGGTAAAACTGAAAAGCAGTCTGGCAAAAATTAGATTTAGAGGAACATCTTACATCATATTTCATAGTACAGTTAAATTAATAGATTATAGAGGACCAGCTCTATATGGTAGGGGTCCTGAGTGGCGTTTTACGGCGTCGGATTGCTAAGACAGGAAAAAGAAACTGAGAACAGCTGAACTAGAGGTTAGCCCATGCTGATCCCATGCTATGGGATTTTTTACTTTATTTTATACTGGTTTCAAACAAAGAACACAAAGAAAGAATCACAGCTGTGAAAGGGTTATAAGTCATACACAATTCATTAAAGCCTAAAAGATAGAGATATGGGTGCAAAGACAAGGGCCAAGTTCCAACCACCAATTAGTAGGGGATAATTCTGGAAGCAGAAATAAATTTCATGGAGATGTTTACTAATTGCATTCTGCCTTGATTTACAGATCTGCACCTGGTCAGATAGTCTGGACTAAATTGTCCGGCTCCAGTCCTTATCTAAGTAATATATTTTTTAGGTTTCAGGCTTCTTAATTATCAAGGAGAGAAATTGTCAAGGAGAGGAATTGTTAACTCAGTAGCTGCTGGTCTGGTTAAGGACTCAAAGCTTTCCAATAAGAATATTGAGAGAATGTGGGGATCTAAAAATGAGTCAAAAGAGGAGCCTCAGATTTTTACCTTAGATGGTCCATTCTATCTGCATCTGACATGCAGTGCAGAAAAATCATACACGCAGTTTTACTTGCCGATGATTTTGTAATGGGATCCAGATAAAACATCTATTACAGACTCTGTTTCTCTAAATGACTCCTAATAGCCTCTTGGAGGGGTCAAGTTGTTTTTGGATTAATCTACTTGCTGGTACCAGAGATTTTTAGGGCTCAGGTGACCAGGACCAAACACAAAGACTGCCTCAGCCTGGATTGGTCACGTAGGGAATCCAGATAACAGGCCCTAAATTTGACCCTATTTCTCCAATTGGCTCTTTACATCTAACGGCTTTCAACAATAGATGACCTGGAGATCATACTATTAAAACATGTTTTATTTTTTGTTATAGTAATATGTTGTATTATCAATAACATATGAAATGATTAATAATTAATTGATAATTAATTAAATGATAATATATAATGCTAACAGGGATATGTGTAAGAACATAATCTTGAGTCATTGATATAAGGAACTTTCAGATGATGTAAACACCTCCTCCAATGAAGATCACCAACTTCTTTGCAGCTTATACTCTTAAAAAATTATCCAGTGTAATGAGAGTCTGAGTTACTTGCCAAGTAAGTGTTAGCACTGCCTTTTGTTTTTTGTTTGTTTGTTTTGGGGGATTTATGCATTTAAAATTTTTTAAGTAATTAAAAAAACAATTTTAATTTAAATTAATTTAATTTTAACTTAATAAGTTTTAAAGTGTATTTATTAATTTTTAATAATAAAAAATTTAGATATTTTTTCATGTTTACATGATTCATTTTTTCCCTTTCTTTTTCCTTTCCCCCTCACAAAACCAACAAGCAACTCCTCTGGGTTATACAAATGTTATCACTTGATATCTATTTCCATATCATTCATTTTTGCAATAGTGTGCTCTTTTAAAACCAAAACCCCAAATCATATACCCATATAAACAAGTGATGTCCTATGTTTTCCTTTTGTGTTTCTATTCCCAAAGTTCTTTCTCTGGATGTGGATAGCATTCTTTCTCATCAGTCCCTTGGGATTGTCCTGGATCATTATGGCATTACTACTACTAGTAAAGTCCATTATATTGGATAGTTCCACAATGTTTCACTTTCTGTGTACAATGTTCTCTTGATTTTGCTCCTTTCACTCTGCATCAGTTCACTGAGGTTCTTCCAGTTCATATAGAAATCAAGCAGTTCCATCATTCCATACAGCACAATAGTATTCCATCATCATCATATACCACAATTTGTTCAGCCCTTCCCCAATCAAGGGACACCCCCTCATTTTCCAATTTTTTGCCACTATAAAAAGCTCAGCTATGAATATTTTTGTACAAACATTTTTCATTATTATCTCTTTGGGGTACAAACTCAGTAGTGGTATTGTTGGATCAAAGGGTATGAACAGCTTACTACTATACCCTCTGCCTATGTATATTTTTTCTATCTACTATGATAATGAAAACAATTTTTAAGAGTTACAGATATCATTTTTCCATATAGGAATATAACCAATTTGACCTTATTGAAGCCCTTAAATTTTTTTCTTTCTTATTTACCTTTTCATGGTTCTCTTGAATTTTGTATTTGGACATCAAATTTTCTGTTTAATTCTAGTCTTTTCTTCAGGAATGCTTGAAAATGTTCTATTTTATTAAATGTCCATACTTTCCCCTGAAAGTACATAGTCAGTTTTTCTAGGTAGGTGATTCTTGTTTTAAGCCCAGTTCCCTTGCCTTCCAGAATATCATATTCCAAGCCTTGCTGTCCTTTAATGTAGAGGCTGCCGGATTCTGTATAATTCTGACAGGAGCTCCTAGATATTTGAATTGTTTCTTTCTGGCCACTTACAGTATTTTCTCCTTGACTTGGAAGCACTTGAACTTGGCTATAACATTCCTGAAAGTTGTCATTTGGGGATTAAATGTAGGGGGTGATCTGTAGATTCTTTCAAAGTCTATTTTGCCCTCTTGTTCAAGAATATCAGGGCAATTTTCTTGGATAATTTATTGTAATATGATATCTAGGCTTTTGTTTTGTTTTTGGCTTTCAGGTAATCCAATAATTCTCAAATTGTTGCTTCTGGGTCTGTTTTCCAGATAAATTGTTTTTTCAATGTGAAATTTCATGTTTCCTTCTATTTTTTCATTCTTTTCATTTTGTTTTATTATTTCTTGATGTCTCATGAAATCATTAACTTCTACTTGCTCAATTATAGTCTTTAATGACTGATTTTCATCAATGATCTTTTGATTCTCCTTTTTGATTTGGTCTATCCTGCTTTTCATTGGCACTCTTTTCATTATTAGACTTCTTTGCCTGTTCTTCCAGCAGGCCAATTCTGGTTTTAATTTGTTTATTACTTCATTTTATTTCTGTGTCTTTCTTTCCATTTGGACAATTTTGCTTTTTAAGCTGTTATTTTCTTTTTGTATTACTTTCATTTCTTTTTCCCACTTTTATTCCAATTTTTCTTCTAGCTATCTTATCTGGTCCTAGAACTTGTTTTTGAGTTCCTCCAGAACTTGTGACCAATTTCCATTGTTTTTGGAGAGTTTGTATATAACACTCTCTCCTGTTACTTCTGTTTTTTGCTCTTTTTCACCATAGAAATTTTCCAGGGTCAAGAACTTTTTTTGCTGTTGTTTATTCATTTTCCTGCTAAAGGACTGGGAGTCCTACATGTTGCTGATCATTTCTATCTTAGCTTCTGTCTTACAGGGCTTTGACTTGGATCTATCTTCCCTTCCCCTGTCAGAGGCCTGAGTGAGCACAGGTAGGTCTGTGGTATTTTGTTTTGTTTTTTTGTAGGTGTGGCAGGCTTCAAAGTGTTTTGCCCTTAGTCTAGCTTCCTCCACTGCTGCTGCCTGCTGCCACATGAGGCCAGTGCTCTGGAGCTCTGAACCCCACCTCCAGGGCCTGGGATTTCCATGTGTGTGTCTTTGTTGTAGCACACTTTGCAGTATTTTGCCATGAGGCTATCTTCCCTGCCCCTGCTGCTACCATAGTGGCTGTGCTGCTGCCTCCACTGCTGGGAGTGAGTCCAGTGCTATTAAGCTTCAAATCTCACTGCTAGGGCCTTGATCAGTCTCCAGGGGTAAGTCTGTGGTGCTATTTCTTTAGTGTAGCCAGCCCTACACTAGATTTCCTTGGTCTTGGCTCTGCCTCTGGTGAAGTAGGTGGGGAAGGAGGGATGGTCAGCCTGTGCTTTTCCTTGTGCAGTTTTGCCCCCTTAAAACAGTGGAAATTCCCTCTCACTGCCTATCTTTAATGATGTGTCCAATGGAAGAGCCCCTTTGCTTCTCCTGCTTTGACCTTTGTTCTTTTGAGATGCTTTGTAATGATCATTTTAGAAGGAAATTTAGAGCATCTTAAGGATCTCCCTGCTACTACATCGCCATCTTGGCTTTACCTCAAAAAAATTTTAATGAATATTTAAAACTTTTTACATATAATTGGAAAAAATAAAATATTTTAAAAGAATATTGTAATTTTCAAATAAATATTTTAACTAAATAAAAATTCAGAAACATTTCCAGTTTCTAGCTCATTGAGAATGCTTTGCTGACTCCAAAAGAGAACTCTATCAACAGCTTTGCTAAACAGAGGATTCTGAATTTGATCAGTTGTCCACAAACTGCCCAATTTGTTCTAAAAAAGGCAGATTCCCTCATGTCTTAGAGAAGATATTGAAAAAATTATTAGAAAATGTAAAATGTTCACTTTTTTCTTGTAAAGGAATAGTATTTCTAGGAGTAAAGTTAAAGAGAAACTAGAAGCAGATAGTTTCCAAGGCCAGGTGATATAGTAAATAGAATATTAGACCTATAGTCAGGAAGTCCTGAGTTCAAATTTGACCCAAGATACTTACTAGCTATGTGACCCTCGGGAAGTCCCTTAAACACATTCTGTACCAAATTAAAATGAGTGTATTAATAACTTGTATCTCACAGAATTGCTGTGAGGATCAAATGAGATAAGAGTGTCAAGTAATCAGCATAGTGCCTAGCACATAGTAGGGGCTTAAAAAAGTCTTCATTCCAGGCACATAATAACTGCTTGATATTTGTTATAGCTTTGCCTTCCCTTGCCTTGCCTTAATGTTGGTGGAATGAAAATGGGGCTATAATAATAGAGAACAGAAAGACTAGGGCTGTGATACCTGTAGCAGAGGATAAAGATTGTTAATTCTGGGGGAACCCACCTACCTAGGGAAAGGTGGGGGAACATTATAGGAAGTTTCATTCTAATCTCTTTCATTCTCATTCATATGAACAATTTAATCCTATGTACAGCTCATTCATTCATTCATATGTACAGTTCATTTCTAGGTTAAATGTTTATAAGCAAGGGACTATGTGCATAGAATAGTTGAAGAATACTTTTTAAAACAACATATACACAAGCACATTTGAATAATGAAAAAAAAGTACATTAAAAGGTTTTCATACCATTTGTTTACATTTTTGTCAGAAGTGAGGAACTGAATCACTTTGATATTACTCTTGTTGTTATCACATATTATGAGAACAAATGAATACAATGATGATGGTTTGTCAACAGTTTTATGAATACATGGTATTTTCTAGCCCAATGCTGCACAAATGTGTATATAAATACTAAGGATTCTGCCTATAATGGGCTTATTGTGTACTAATATAATAAAATGCATCAACTGCTCATGCTTCCTGTACTGTAGTTACTCTTCATTGGACGGGGGTGTCCCTAGGATTTCCTTTCCTACAATGCTTTGGGTTGAGAGCATTACTTATTGAGAGAGCCATCTGGACTATATTGCTCAGAGGGATATTCATGAACTTGCAATATGGTGACATCACAAAAAGAGAACTTTGGTTGTTGGCGTACAAACTACAGTCAGTTTTTGCTTAATATAAATGGGCCATTCAGCTGACCCTCCACTCAAAAGGATATGGGTGGCCCTGTCCCCTCCTCAGCTCTATACATAGTAAGTTTAAAAATCAGGCAGCATGAATAGCAAAGAGCAAAAGAAAACCAAGCCCAATTGGCATGAATGGACATGAGAACTGTGATATGCAGAAATGGGCAGCCATTTTCTATAGGTACAAAATAGCTGTTTGCCACTTTGGAACACAGAACCTGGCAAAGCACCCCAGGGCATGTGCCAAAGTGATAGTTAGGGACAGGGTATAAATTGAGGTCCACAAACCCCTGTGGCTTCACTTCTTTCTCTCATCTCCTTGGGTTAGGGTGGTGGCAAACTGGGCCCCGGGAGGTTTGGGAGTTGGAATAGGCAGGCAGGTAGGGACAACCTTCATTGCTAGCCAAATAAATACCTTATTGGCATAGCCAACAATCTTTATATCAAGCAAGAATATACAACTAACTCCAAGAAAACAACAGTATCTGACTCAGAGGCTTGATAGCCTCTGGGCTCAGCAATAAACAGTAAGAGTTGGGGAAGAGACTCACATATCACAGAGACAAGAGAAGCGGACAAAGAAAAATTATAACCAAGGAATTCCTTGCCCTCACTCTCTCAGGTTGGTTTCCCAGAGGGTAAATGCTACCTCAAGGTTCACAAATGTTACCCTAAGAATAATCACTTCTAACACCATAACTCGCAAACCTCCACTAATGAATTTTCCATAAACAGGCAGCCAGTAGACATAATTAGTTCTTAAAGGATTAATAAAATAGCATAGTTAGAATAGCAACTATAAAACATCCCCAATGAACCCTAGGTGCCCTTTCCCACTAATATACATAGGAACCATGTAATTGGAAAACTTCTTCATAAACAAACCTAGTGAACACAAGTTAAGAAGATAAAATAGTCAAGATAAAAATCTTTGTATTAAAATTCTCAGATAGGGTTTGACATCTAAGACATTTAGATAATTACGTGTGTGTGTGTGTGTGTGTGTGTGTGTGTGTTATATACATGCAAGGTAGTTTGAAGGGAATGGGAAGTAGAGAAGGAAAATTTTCTAACCCCTTGCATCTCTTTGCAGGTTAGGTAAGTTCTTCCTTACAAGAAATTAAGATATTCCTTGAGATTTGGTTGGCACAAGGGAATAAGGGCTCAGACTGTTGTTGCTATCATTTATTCATAACCTAAATACAAAAGGAGCCATGAAGACTTGGAGGAGCTCTCCAATACTTGGCTAGTGAATCACAGTGGGACCTTTGCTCAACTGAATCAATTTGATGTATTCTAATGCCTATCCTTGTCAAATATTCTTCTTTTGCTATGGCCAAGTAAATCTTTTGTTAACTGTTTAATGACCCATGAGGTTTGAATTTATTTCTGCTACTTACTGCCTATGTGATCCTAGGTAAGCTGCTCCACTTCCCTGTGTTTCAAGTTCCCAATCCATATTATGAAAAGACCAAACTTGGAATGACCTCCAGAAATTGATGCAGAATGAAAGGAGCAGATCCAAGAGAAAATTATACACAGAGACTGATACACTGTGGTACAATCAAATATTACAGACTTCTCTACTAGCACAATGCAAGGATCCAGAGCAAGGCTGAGGGACTTATAAGAAAGAAAATTATCCACATTCAGAGGAAGAACTGTGGAAGGAGAAACACAGAAGAAAAACAACTGCTTGAACACATGGACTGATGGGAATATTATTGGGGATGTAGACGCTAAACAATAACTCTAGTCCAACTATCAATAATATGGAATTAGGTCTTGATAAATGATACATGTAAAACCCAGTGAAATTGTGCATTGGCTAAGGGGGGCTAGGGGGGCTTGGGGAAGAGGGAAAGAACATGAAATATGTAACTAGGAGAAAATATTCAAAATGAAAATAAATAAATAAATGAAATATAAATGACTGGAAAAAAATGAAGAGACCAAACTAAGTGATTTATATGGCTCTTTCTGAACCTAAAGTTTTATATTTCTATGAAAAGATAAAGAAAAAACAATAAAATATTTTTTGAAAGCCAAATTATTTTTCAGCTTTTATGTTCAAAGTAAGGAAATGCAATAAATTTCTTTAAATGATGTAACTTTTAATTTTTAAATTATAATAATTCATTGAAAACTAGAAATAGTAAATTGTTAACTCTGTGTTATGGGCACAAATTGTCCTGACAACCATCTAAATTTTTTATTAAAATCACTTAATTGAATTCTGGATGTATTATTTTGTTAAATGGTGTTTAATTTAAAGAATAAAATCTATAAATATACACTTGTTCCCTTCCATATGAATTCAGTTATTCCTGAATCAGAAAGCATTAGCAGCAGAGAATATCTGTCAACAGCTGAAACTCTGGCAGAAGATCAAAGGAGGTAGGGCTGACAGCTTTAAAAGAGTATCATTATGTTTATGGAGCCAAGTGGGTCAAATTGGGAAGTCTACATTTTGGATGAGCTCATACACAATTTGGATAACCCTACTTGCTAATCTTGTTCCTTTGAATCCCCAAACCCCCAAATTGCCTGCATGTACTTCAAGTCCTTGGATATACTTTCTTCCATCTGGCCTCTGCCTAATTGTCAGGTATAGAAAATCATTTCTTGGCCTTTTATAACCTTCTAGTTATCTCTTATCCCTCAATGCCTAACTTGTAATCATTAGGCCCCTGCTTCATAGAGTGTTTCTGGACTAGTCCATGGCTCATCTGAACCCTGATTATGATTCCGAATGAAACCAATTGGATATCTATAATCTATAACAGTGATGGTGAACCTTTAAGAGACAGAGTGCCAGGCCCTGCCCCACCCCATCCCCTAGTGATTTCCAAAGTGGGTGCTACCACCCCCTGGTGGGTGCTGCAGCGATCGGAGAAGGGGGGGCAGTGATGTCCACAGGTGCATTTATCTTTCCTATTAATTGCTATTAAAATTTTAAAAAATTAATTTCCAGGGGGCTAAGTAATATTTTTTCTGGAAAGGGGGCGGTAGGCCAAAAAAGTTTGGGAACCACTGCCCTAGACCAAGTTCCATGCCCTGGTCCCCCTTTACCCAAGATGGGAAGAAGCACTCCCATTGGGCTGCTGAGCAGAGGGGTGGGTGATAAGAGGCATATGTGGAGAGGGAGAGGAGAGTGGCCTGATTGCTCAGCTCCCCTCTAGCTCTGCCACCTGTGAGTCATCCACCTTACCCACTGTGTGCTCCCACTGGACTGCTGAGCAGAGGAGCTGGTGATGTGAAAAAATGTCATCAAGCACAGTAGAAAGGAGGAGGGGGGCAGCTCTGCCCAAGTCCCTCTGCCTTTCTAGTAATGAACTTGGGGAAGGGGGTGTTGGAGGGGAGGGTGGCTCAAGTGCCCACAGAGAGCGCTCTGTGTGCCATCTTTGGCACCCATGCCATAGGTTCACCATCACTGATCTATAGAGATGGGAATAAAATTTGCAGATAAAAAGGGGTAATTAAAAAGGTCTAAAGGAAAGAGAACCTTCTTGAAGAAAAAAGGAGCAATGGCCTAAATCATGGCTTGAAAAGATAAATAAAAATTTGGATATTATTGGCTCAAGATAGAGCTGACAGAAAAAACAAACTCAGAAGACAAAGTATGTTCCAGTTGGTTTCCTGGTAGCCCAGGTTCAAGTCACTCTGGGAGTGTTTATTCATTAACTCCTCATTCCCTAAGGTATATTTACCTTAACTTTAGTCAGTCATAATATACAAGTAATTCAAAGGAAAGACATTTACTGAAATGATATGGTAAAAATGGTAGTAACAAAACATCTCTCCCATAAACATAGAATACATATTCCCACAAAGACATATCATCTCAATGGAAAGAGCGAATACATAGAATTTACTAATAAAGAGGCATATGAAATGCCAGTATTTTCTATGCTATCATGTGACTGCAAATTGTGGGACACCAGGATCTTAAAAGAATAATTTCAGGTTACCTAAAAGGAAAAGGAAATGTGGTATGTTTCAATAGGCTACAGCAGTGATGGGCAAACTTTTTAAAGAGGGGGCCAAAGGAAAGGAAATGCTCATCTGTCCTTCTATTTCTAAGGCAACTCTTTCGAAGTTTCATTGTATTGTATCCTACTCATTGTATATGTCAGATTAGGAATAATTTCGCCTGGCAGAATAGAACATTTCAGAGGGCCACATCTGGCAGGCCATAGTTTGCCCATCACTGGGCTACAGTATATTATCAATGATAACTTATAAGAAAAAAGAGCATGAACATATTAAGATCAGGTATGATTGGAAAAGGAAGTTGAGAAATTATTTAAAAAGAGCAAAAAAATAACAGACAACACAACTACAGAACTAAATATGATCAAAACACTTTTTTTTTTAAACCACAAAGAATCTTCCAGCTAATTAGATAGATTCTTTATGGGAAATTTATAGAAAACTATAGACAAGAATCATCCAGGATCAGAAGAAATAGATGGATCTCAATTTGCACTAGTGAAAAGAGTACCCACACTAATGGAACCATAAAGCTATCCAAGCATTGAACCCAAACCAAAGTGAAACATAATACAGATTCTTTGAGCCAATCCTAAATTGAAACTCATACTGCTAATCTTGCCCCATCAGATCTCAACTTTGGATCATTCTCACTTTCTACTGCCTTTACTTCTGTGCACATACTGCTGTACAAAGCTGGATCATGAAATCATAATGACAGTCCACTATAAATTTATGTTACATTACTTCAACTGGGTCCTTACTGCAGCAAGGCAATGCTTTTACACCTCCCTAATTAATTCATTCTCCACAGTGGCTCTTTAATGCCATTTCATCCCTCCTCAAACCTCCCATGGATGCCCTTTACCTCACTTATTCAGCTGATAACTTCACTTCATATTTTACTAAAAAAATAGAGCCCGCTTACTAGAAAACTTTCTTCTTCTCTTCTACATTGCTTAAATGCCTTCTATTATCTCCTCCTTCACCTTTGTCTCTCATGAAATGACCTTTCTCCTTGTACAAGTTAGCCCTTCTACATGCCTAAATGATGCTATTGCATCCTGTCTTCTAAATAAGATTTCCCCCTCTATTATCTCCACTTTCACTTATCTTCCATTTCTTCCTGACTACTGGCTCCTTCCCAACCACCTACAAACATATCCATTCCCCCTCACCCATCCTCAAAAAACCCTCACTTGATTTTTCTATCCCTCTAACTATTGCCCTATATCTCTTCTGCCCTTCATGGCTAAACTCCTTGAGAAATCTGGAAACAATAACTGTCTCCATTCTCTCTCTTCTCTCTTCTTTAAGCTTTTTCAATCCAGCTTCTGATTTCACTCATCATTCAACTGCTCTATCCTATGCTAGGTCCTCTTCTCTTCTCCCTCTAGGCTACTTTCCTAGGTGATCTTATCAGTTTTCATGAATTTAATTTCCACCTCTTTGCTAATGATTCTCAAATCTACTTATCTAGTCCTAATCTCTCTGTTCAACTCCAGTCTAGCATCTTCAACTGCTTAATGGATATCTACATCTGGATGTCCTTTAGATATCTCAAACTCAACATGTTCAAAACTACATTCATTTATCTTTTTCCCCCACAAACTCTCCAACCTTATTACTGTAGAAGGTACCACCATTCTTCTGAGTAACCCAGGCTTACAACCTAGGTGTCATCCTTGACTCCTCACTTTCTCTTTCACCCCTATATCTAATCTGTTGCCAAAGCTATCAATTTTACTTTTATGAGATCTCCCACATATTCCACCTTTTTGTAATTTGACACTGCCACCACCCTGGTACAGACCCTCAACACCTCACACTTGGACTACTATAATAACTTTCATGTCGTTCTCCCTGACACAAGTCTCTCTCTGCTCCATTCCTCTTCCATTGAGCTAGCTATCAAAATTATAGTCCTACACCCCATGTCTGATCATGTCACTTCTCTACTAAATAAAATCCATTGACTCCTGATGTAAATCCTGCTTGACATTCAAAGACCTCTACCTGTCCAGTCTTCTTACACCTTATACCTGCCCTCTCTACCTATTCTGTGATCCAGTGACCCTCACTTCCTTCCTGTTCCTTGAGCAAGACACTCCATTTCCTGACTCTGGATATTTTCACTGGCTGTCTTCCATGCAAGGAATGTTTTCCCTCTTTGTCTCTAAAAAAGGACAGAGAAGCTTTAGCTCTTGACTTTCCAGGCTTCATTCAAGTCACAACTAAAATCCTGTCTTCTACGGGAAGTTTTTCCTAATCCCACTTAATTCTAGTTCTTTCCTTCTGTTGATTATTTCCCATTTATTCTGAACAGTTTGTTTGTATACCATTGTTTGCATGTTGTCTCCCCCATTAAACTGTGAGCTCTTTAAGAAAGGCAACAGTCCTTTACTTTTCTTTGTATCCTCCACTTGGCATGTATTAGGTACTTAATAAACCATTGATTGACTGGAGAGTGAAGAGAAGAGGGAATAGTCTCACACAGGGATAAATCTCTTTGGAAGAACTAGAAATCTTAGAGGAAGTAAAATCTCCACCTTTAACATAGAAGATGAATGGTTAACTATAAGTGGAAGGATAAAAATGTAGAGACAAAGAAAGGCCATGTTAGAAACTGTGTAAGGCTAGGCACAAAAAGATAGTATATATTCTAAGAATTCTGCACTAACTCATATTAAAACTCCAGGAAGGAGTCTGAATTAGATGATTTACATTTTCAGTTTAATTCTAATTAGATCCTTAGTTATCCTACAATTTTGTCTTGGCTCTCCTAATTATTGACAAGAAAGAAGTTAGTCAAATTTGCCTTCTAAAATTGGGATTCATTCTTGTACCTGATTGGACCTCAGGTGGATCTTATATAAACTGGAGCATTTAACTTTATCAAAATATCTAAAATCATCCAAAATTGCTGTAAATGAACTGGAATCTTCCAGTCCTTAAAATGTTCAGAAGAAAGGCTGAAATGCCCTATGAAATATACTTTAATGTGGGCATGGGGGTCAGATTTTACCCTCTAGGAAATTGGAGGTTATTTAGCAAACTTAAGCAGGGGTTTTTACATGTGCAAAGCAATATTTTAGGAAAATTAATCTGACAATAACATATATGCTAGATTGAAGGCAAGAGAGACTAGGGGCTGGGAGTTTAATTAGGAGGCTATTTGCAATAGTCCAGGTAAGAGGAGATAAATACCTGAACAAAGGAAACAGAAATGGAAAGGAAAAGATGAGTTTAAGAGGCCCTGCTGAAGGCAAATTGGCAGGACTTAGAAATTGACTATATGTGGGGGAAGAAGAAATCAAACAAGTTAAAGATGACACACATTTTGAGCTGTTTAATAATGACTAATGGAAAGAGGCAAGTCTGCAGGAAGATATATTTGGAGAAAATATGATGAGTTTGGTTTTAGGTATATTTAGTTTGAAGGCATGATTAAGATAGAGATATCCAAAAGGAAGTTAGAGACATGAAATTGAAGTTCAGGAATGAGGTCGGGTTCAGGATTATGTGGTTTGAGTGGATAAGACTTTCTGGAGAGAGAATAGATAAATATGTGCATGCTGAGTCTTGAAAAACACTCATCTTTAAGGAATTCTGAAGAAGGCAAAAAGCAAATAGCTGAGAGATAGCAGAAGAACCTGGACAGAAAGGTTCACCTGGGTGTTAAGAAAGGACAAGGTATCAAAAGGGGAAGGGAGTCAGGGATTAGGGTCAATAGCACCAATTGTTTCAAAAAGAGAGGGAGAGGGCTGCAGGAGATTGAGAGCCAGGTCTAGAGAGATGGGAGGTCCTATGTTCTGGTCTCAGATACTTCCTAGCTGTGTGACCCTGGGCAAGTCAACTAACTCCCATTGCCTATGCCTTACAATTCTTCTGCCTTAGAACCAGTACATAGTATTGATTCTAAGGAGGAAGATAAGGGTTTAAGAAAAAAGATAGAGAAGAAAAAAGATTAATTTTAAAAATCTAAATATCTGTGTATAATTTTTGTACCACTTAAATCCTCACTCCATTCCTTACCCCACAGCCTCCCAAAAAAAAAAACATGCTTAGAGGGGCAGCTGGGTAGCTCAGTGGAGTGAGAGTCAGGCCTAGAGACAGGAGGTCCTAGGTTCAAACCCGGCCTCAGCCACTTCCCAGCTGTGTGACCCTGGGCAAGTCACTTGACCCCCATTGCCCACCCTTACCACTCTTCCACCTATGAGACAATACACCGAAGTACAAGGGTTAAAAAAAATAAAATAAAATAAACCATGCTTAGAATAAAGAGTTTTTTTAAAAGAAGAAAAAAAAAGTTTAGTATAACTAGGCAAAATATCAAAAAGTTATATGAAGTATTCTTCCTGTATGGTTTCCTACTTCTTTTGCTTAAACCCTTACATTTTGTCTTTGTATTAGTTTTAAGACAGAGGAGTGGCATTTAATGGGGAGATTAAACATTAGTACCCAGGCTGCCAGGTTGACTCTAGAGACCTAAGAGTTCTATAATGGAATGAAGCCGGGATTTTGAAAAGGTGTAGGAATTTGACCAAGCTGGAGGAAAGGAGGTGTTGTGGCTGTGCGGTCCAGATTTTGCCAATTACCCAAGAAGCTGTCAGTGTGGGATACCACTGAGAAGAATATTCTTCAAGGAAACATTGGGGCCTAAGTTAAGGAAAGGACAGGGTTATCTGTTGGTGGACAGCAGATCAATCTTCCTTACTCCCTGGAGTCTGCTTTGGAGTAACTGGCTGCTTTTGAACTTGTCCCGTAACATCTTTGACCAGCTTGGAGCATCTCTGAACCTGTACTGTGAGAACCCCTCTTCAGCCCCTCCTAGTTTAGTTAGAGACCAACTTAGTTAGAAATCTAGTTAGTTAAACTATTAGGCTATTCTTTAGAATAGAAATACCCCCTCTCCCTACTTCCCTCAGTTATAAATAAACCCAGTTTGTTAGCACCTCTTGTCTCTTCTTAGTTAAAAGAACCCACTTCATTGGTTTTCCCTGGTTGACAGGTTGGCAGATACTGGCCAACTGCCATTCCCAAACCTCACATCCCTATTAGATTTACCTGTGTTCCTCTGTCTGCTTTTCCCTTGTGAGGTGTGGGTGTGTCCCAGTTTATTATTATTCCCCATTCCCAATATTATCTTTTTTCAGGCAAGGGCTAGGCAATTGGAGTTAAGTGACTCGCCCAGGGTACACAGTCAGGACCCACAGGTTAGATTTGAACCCAGGTCCTCCCAACTCCAGGCCTGGCACTCTATCCACTGTGTTACCTACCTTCCCTTGACCCCATTTCTGCAAAGAAGCAGAAGAGATGTCTTCTCATAAGTATTTAAATCCAAGCTTGATTGCTATAGTTTTGATGCCTCTAGTTACAATTTTCGTGGTTGTTGTAGTCATGGTATATACTATTTTCCTGGTCTGCTTATTTCATATGAAATCAATTCATACATATCTTTCTTTGGGACATGTACCACAATTTATTTAGTCATCCCACAGTTGAAGGGCATTATTTCCAGTTCTTTGCTATCACAAAAGGTGCTTTTTTCAATATTTTGACTTCTATAAGGCATTTTTTTCCCTCTGATGTCCATGGGGTATATGCCCCACAGTGGAATCTCTGGGTCAAAAGGTATAGACATTTTTTTTCATTCTTTTTGAATAATTTCAAATTGCCTTTCAGACTGGCAGGGGATTCAGTACATGTCTTCATCAACATTGCATTAGGATGCCACATCCACAGGATGTGGCAAGCATCTTTCTACCACCTAACATTGACTATTCTCATCTTTTGTTATCTTGGCCAGCTTAATGAATGTGAGGTAAAACCTCAGAGTTGACCTGGAGTACTCCTTCATATGGTTATTAATTGTTAGAAATTCATTTGAGCACCATTTGTTCACATCCTTTGGCCACTTTTCTATTAGGGAATGGCTTTTGATCTTATGTAGTTCCCTTAGCTTTCTACATATCTTAGAGATCAGAGTCTTATTAGAAATATTTGATATAAAGATATTTTCTTAACTGAGTATCTCCTTTTTATCCTAGCTGTATTCATTTTATTCATGTGGAAATTTTTCAAGTTCATGTAATCATATTGCTTATTTTACCTTTTGTTATAGGTACTTGTTATTATATTTTGTAATTGCCTTAATCCCTTATAAGGCCAGCATTTCAACCCCAAATAGTAGCTATAGGAAAATAGCTCTTTTAATTTTTATGGTAATGAGATTCAACATCCAAGTCACATATTCATTTCCAATTTGATATAGTATATGATATAAGCTGTTGGTCTAAACCTAATTTCTGTGAGACTATTAACTAGTTTTTTCAATAATTCTTGTCAAATATGGATTTTTTCTTTTTTTTTTTCTTTTTTAATTTTTTTCCATGGTTGTATGATTCTTGTTGTCTCCCTCCCTTCTTCCCTCCCCCTCCCAGAGTTGACAAGCAATTTTCACTGGGTTATACATATAGTATCACTCAAATCCTATTTCCAAAATATGGGGTTTTCCTAAGTAATTTGTTTGGGGGATTATTGTGTTCAACTTTTTCCAGATTTTTCTTTGTTCTTGTCTGTTAGATTTATCTATTTATCTATTTTTAACATTACCAAATGGTTTTGCTCATTATTGCTTTTATAAGATAGTTTACAGTAGAAAAGTGCTGATCTCCATTCATTCCTATCTTTTTTCATAATTTCCTTTGAAATCTCCAAATGAATTTTAAAATTATTTTTCTGGATTTTTAAAGTATCTCTCTGGTAGTATAATATAGCATTAAATCTATAAATTAATTTCCATAATGCTACCAGTTTAGTATATTGTCATGGCCTACTGATGAGTATATACTTCCCCTCTAGTTATTTAAAGAGTCCTTTATTTCTTTAAGGAAAATTTTGTATTTGCATTTATATAGGTATCGAATATGATTTGGTTGACTGATTCTATAGTTGTATTAAATATGACTTTTCTTTCTATTATTGTCTCTTGGGTATAGCCATCCACCAGCTATATAATATTCCTTCATGGGTAGGCCACCTAAAAGGGAGGGAAACTAGGGACTGAGGGAATATGGGTGGAAGGGTTTAAAGCTTAAGGGAGAAATGACATAGATATTGAAAATAGACACAGAGACACTTGAGTCTTCAGCATAACGTCAAGCCTATTCTGTGCAGCCCTGATGTTGGTAGAGCCCTTTAACAGAGTGGATTTTATTGAGGTTACAAGGAATGGGGTGATGTGGCAGAAAAATTAACATCATATCAATGACAAGATAAGAGCCAGATCTGGGGGCAGCTGGGTAGCTCAGTGGATTGAGAGCCAGACCTAGAGATGGGAGGTCCTAGGTTCAAATCTGGCCTCAGACACTTCCCAGCTGTGTGACCTTGGGCAAGTCACTTGACCCCCATTGCCTACCCTTACCACTCTTCGGCCTTGGAGCCAAAACACAGTATTGACTCTAAGATGGAAGGTAAGGGTTTAAAAAAAAAAAAAAAAAAAAAAAAAAGAGCCAGATCCTAAGACAATGGCGTAGCCAAAGTCCAGACCAGTAGTTCATTTGTCCTTTCAACACACTGGCCCTATCTGATACAAATGCTAACTGAGTGCCCACAACATTACAAAGAGACTATGGAGATAGCTAGCCAGTCTTCTGGACTGCAGGTTTAGGGAGGGGTAAGAATACCACAAGATTTGAGTCCTGATACAATTCAGGGGTCTGGAAATCAATCATGTGTGTAAATAGAATTAGCTCCAGCCCATTAATAGTCAAAATTCTACTCAACCCAGGCGTGCTAATGATGTCACCCTAACCTCCCTTAGTGGGGAGGGGAGACGAGTTACCCACACGTGACAATAAGTAACAAATCAAGAATAAGGGACTGCCCTTTGGGCAGTCCAAATCAATGTAGAAACTGCCATTTGTCCATTTGAATTAGAGGTGGACCACAGGAAGTGATGAAAGACAGGATCTCTTTAAGTAAGTTAGTGAACTTCCTGTGGGGGGAGTTGCAGTCTCGAACTGGAAGAAGAAGCATCTCCTGAGACCACAGACAGCTTACACTCTATATTGTCACGTGGGTAAGTTAGGCTGACTTCCTTGGCCTAGCTGGCCTATTCTAAACTCTGCCTATCTGGCTGTTGGGCCTTGTGGCTTACAGCTTCATTTATTAAGCTTTATAACCTTCTTCTCTCTCTGTCCAGGCCTTTGGCCTGGACTAGCCTCTCTCCTTTTCTCTTTACTCCTACTTTTTACCTACCAGACTGTAAATAAACTCTTCAACCCGATGCTGACTTGGGTCTGATTTAATTACGGAATCAACCTGAATTGTTGATTCCTGGCGGCCACATATTTAATATATATCTATAAATACCTAAATTTTCCTTCTTACACATGAGAAATATAAGTCTGGCACATGAGCACTTTGCACATTAGAGTCAGCTTTTAACACTTTCATAATTTGTTCATACCTGGAACCCTACACTGGGTTGTATTATTAATTATATAAAATTATGCTGTTTTTGTAACCTACGACTTTGTTGAAGTTATAGTTGTCTCGAATGTTTTTTCCTGATTGCCTGTTTTTCTAAATAAACTGTCATGTCATCAAAAGAGATCATTTTTGTCTCCTCTTTCTTTTGCTTTATGCCTTTGATTTCTTTCTTTTGTCTTGTTATTGTTACCAATTCTAAAAGTATACTAAATAACAGCGTTTATGGGGGAAGCTTCTAGTGTTTCATCATGTTTTGTAGTGCCAGCTTTTGATTTCAGATGACTACTTTTTTTTTTAATCATACTTAAAAAAGATCCTTCTATACCCATCCTTCAGAGGAGTTTCACATGAGTCTTACAGTTTGTCAAAAAATGTTTTCACTTCTATTGTTGCAATTTTTGGAAATTATTCAAGTGAGAGGTCTCTGGTGACTTCTAAAGATCCATTCCAGTAGAATAGTATAGATAGAAGCCAGATTTGGGGGAATTTTTATCCAGCATGATATAATGGGCAGAATCATACCTCTTACATACTCATTGTGCTCTTAGGTAACTTTTCTTTCTTTTTCTTTTTACTATGTATTGGTTCCAAGGCAGAAGAATGGTAAGCGTAGGCAATGGGAGTTAAGTGACTTGCTCAGGGTCACACAACTAGGCAGTGTCTGAGGCCAGATTTGAACCTAGAACCTCACATCTCTAGACCTGGTTCTTAATCTACTGAGCCACCCTGTTGCCCCCTCCAGGTAACTTAACTTTCTAAGACTATAAATTGCATAGAAGATTCCAATCTTCTTTGGTGGAAATTTTCTCATTGGGAGTTCCCTAATTGCATGTTCATTCCCATCTCAAGGTGACAAGGATTACTGAAGAAATGAAGAATCAGATCCCTTAGAACAGAAGATTCTAACAAAGAAAGTGGTGAATGTAACAGGCACCCAGGGGAGGTTAGTTTATTTGAGATACACCAGAAGTTTTCCTTGAGCCTACATGCACATTAGCAAATTTAATAATCAAACTTCAGAGCCAAAGGAGCTCCTATCTTGATCAGATGGATGACATGGTACAGAGAACACCAAGCCTGGAGGCAGGAAAATCTGCAGTTATTTCTGGCCTCAGATATCACATTTATATATGTCCCTGGGCAGATCATTTAATTTCTGTTTGTCTCAGTTTCAGCATCTGTAAAATGGGGATAACAACAGCATCTCCAATAGGACTTACCTCCCAAGGTTGTTGCAAGGTTCAAATGAGATAATATTTGTAAAGCGCTTATTCCAGTCCCTGGCAAATAGTAAGATTATAAAAATTTTAGCTATCACTATCATCATCATTATCATCATCATCATTATCATCATAGCTAATCAGTAAGATAATTACAAAATCTCTGTTGTTACAACATTCTGTTACCTATTCTTTTCCAAATGAGAAAATTTTTGTAACTGTCTATATACGGTTAACACTAAGAAAAAATTTTTAAAATCAGCATGACTGTTATGAATCAGCAGCAACAAAAAGACTCTAAGGGCCTAACAAGAAAAGCTATTTCTGATGGCTCTGGCTCCCTTGGTATTTCTAATCCTTGTCATCGCACCATGAATTCTATTGCAATCCAAAACAGATTTACTGCCACTCACTGTGACTTGCATTAAAGATCATATGGTAGGATGTAAATTTCAGATGTTTCATGATTAAAATGCTTGCTACTCAGGATATGAGAGGGGAAGTTCAACATGGTCAGAAATAAGATTCATAAATTATGAATTTGGTACTCAAAGTACTCTGAAGTTATTTTAAATTTATTTCAAGGATAAGCAAAAATAAATAAATGAATACATAAAATTATAAAATAGTATATCATAAAGCATTTATCACAATTATTTGCTAAGAATGTTTTAATAAACTATAGTACTGTTTAAATGCTAATTCACCAGTTATAGCTTCCATATGAATATTTTTATTTGTAACATATCTTCTACCTCGGTGACAATTATTAACATCCACTTTAACTCTTTTTTAAAAAAACTTTTATCTTCTGTCTTAAAATCAATACTAAATATCATTTTCAAGACAGAAGAGCAGTAAAGGCTAAGCAACTAGGATTAATTGACTTGCCCAGGGTCACACGGCTAGGCAATGTCTGAGGCCACATTTGAACCCAGGACTTCTGGTCTCCAGACCTGGCTCTTTATCCACTGAGCTACCTAGCTACCCCTCTAACCCTTAAAATATAAAGGAGAGTGGTCCATCTTGGTAATGCAAACCCATGAGCTTCAAGATTGAAGTTGGAAAGAAACAAGGAAAAACTCTTTCCTAGGGAATGCTTGGATATCTAACTCAGTCAAGAATTCCCAAACATGCCTTTGACTTGATCTAGTGTGGACACAAATGCTTAAGATTGTATCTATATTTGATACAATTTACTTTGTGGTCCAGAGGCCTCAAAGGACCAGTGGTGGTTCTCTCAACCTTAAGGAGAAACCCCAGACTTAGCCCATTTTAAATGTCCTGATCCTCTTTGAGAATCAAAGTAAGCCATGGCAAACAAGGAACAACCAATCCATAATGTTACTGCTTCATTAAAGTCAGAGTTCCCTCCACATACTCTGCAGAGTTTGCCTGCTTCATATATTGGTTGCCACACTGGATCCTTTGTTTGACTGAACTACATTTGCTTAAAAATCTTTTTATCTCATACTAGCTAGCCTTCTTTTTGTTCCTTACACATTATATGTGATCTCCCACCTTCGTGCCTTTGCATTGACTGGGTCATAAGCCTAGAATGCTCAAACACCTTCTGCATGCAGTCCTTCCTGATACCCCACAACTGTTAGTGCCTCCCCTCCCAAGCTATCTATTACTCTGTATATATTTGTATTTATTTACTTTATATTTCTGCTATATGTATTTCACATGTACTTATTTTCCCCCTCACTGGAATGCAAACTTCTTTGGAATAGAAATGGTTTCATTCTTTCACCAACATTTGGCACACTCAATAAATACTTATGGAATGGTTGTCTCTATTACTCACAACTTTTTGGAATAGCCTTGATTGTCCAAATAAGCTCAAAGATATAAAACACTATCAATACCCCCCAAAAAAATAGATGTCAAAAGGTCAAAAATTGTTTAGGTTTCTTGAAGACCGAAAATATTTTTTGACTTTGTATCCCCAGCACCTGTATAGTGCCTTGCACATACTAAGTGTTTAATTGATGTTTGTTGAAGGTCAATCCTTTTTAGGCATAGATCATATTGTAACAGGTGTTTGTTTAGGCAATTTAGAAATGATTAGCAAAGGTGGGATGGGAGAAGCTGAGGAGAAGAGATCATAGAATTCTCACAACTTAAAAAGAGTGACAATGAGCAAAAAGTACCACCATCTAGAATAGCATGGAAGCCCAGAACATCCTTACCAGGGCTACTTCTAGGGTGTGGGGAAAAAACCCAGGGAAATATTTGGAGTAAGGGCTGTCAATTGTAAAGATGGGATATGTACAAGGGGGATGGGACAAAAGGAGTCAGAGAAGGAGTGGCTGACAGTTGGTGACAGTTGAGAACAGAGAGAATTCTGGGTGATTCTCAGGAGGAAGGAGGAGGAGGAGAAGGCTTTGGGCAGAGGACTGAGAGGAGAGAGGAGAAGGACATCCCAGCTTGGATCCAGTCCTGAGGACTTCCTGAGGATCTTCTTTGGACATTGAAACCCTGATTCCCTGGTCAAAGGTATCCCATTGCTTCTCACCCACCAAGACTTCAACCATAGAGTTAGCTAAGTTTTTGGACTCCATTTTGGGAGCGATCTCTTAGTCTCCTTTCCCAATACCCAACCTTGCTGAGAGACCCTTTCAGTCAAACTTTACAATTATAGAAAAAGATAAAAACAAAAAAATAGAAATGGAAACATAAGGAGAAGGAGCAAGGGGAGACGCTTAGGCGTGGAAGTCATTAAGGTTCCCACCTAAGCAATGGATCCCATAGAAATAGAGAAAAGAGCACTCCAAAATCCCTCTGCCCGTCACCCCTTTCCCCAACCCCTGAATTGTGAATAATAAAAGTCATTCATTAGTAAGATAGCTTCCAGAGTGCCTGAGAGACAACAAGGGAGAGGGAAACCACAGCTTGGTCTGGCTGCCTCCATCTTGAAGCCAGACTGAAGTTGACTGACCTTGGGGGAGGCTTGTGTGAACCCCATCCTCATTCAGAATCAGATTGGGGTATCACATACCTCATCTTATAGGAAAGCCTCACCCTCAACTCCTCAGGGGTGGCACAACTATTCAGGTCACCCAGTTTTGGGGTGATACCCCCTTAAAGTCTCACAGGGTATATTCGGCCCCAGGGGAGAGCTGGAAGAGAGACTCACTTCATAGACTTTCTCTATCTCCCCTCTATCATAACATTGGTTACTAGGTTCCATTATTATTATACAATGTAAAGGACTTGATTTTAAAATGTAAAACAGTGACAAACCTGCCTCCTACTATCTGAAGACAATGTATGTTACAATTTGTCTCTTCTCCAGGGTTCTCCGGTGCCTAGAAGAGGGTTTAAGGGTGTCTAGGTTCTTTTATTATTGACTCCAGTCTCTAATTAGTATTCCCTCAATCTGGGGGATCTTTTGCACCTCGGTTTCTTTTACTTAATAGTAAGATTCACTTTTACAAAAGAATATGTACTTCAAATGTATAACAAGAAAAAACATACAAATCTCCCCACACATTCACCAGAGAGCATAATTCTCATCACCACCACTCCCACCTCACACTCTGGGGAGGGTTCACAGTTTAGTTTAGTTCCTACATAGCAAAAGTCCTAATTTCTGTGTCCAAAGTGCCCCTTGGCCTCAAGCTCCAAGTCCTGGCTTCTCAAGACTTGCCCACTACTGCTGGCCACAATATCTGGTATGGAATCTTGCCTCCAAATATTACCCTGACATAATTTCTATCTGGTGGGGATTCCACTGTTTGTATCTTGAACTGAAAAGAACAAACACAACAGAACCAACCAAAACCCCAGAACTGAAGAGTGAGGAAGGGAGCCCTTCCCATCACCAAGTCAGTCCATGGTGCCTGCACTCTGCATGAATATCTTTCACCTTCTCTGAACAGTTCAGGTAAGATACTGTACCAGACTGGAAGTTCTGAAAATGCAGCTTCTTTCATCTCTGAAGTCAATAGAAAAAGGTTGCTCCCATCTGTGTGGTAGGGAAACAATGGTGTGTTCCCCCCATAGCAGATCTCTGACCTCTTACATGGTTGCTCCCTTTTATGCAATCTGCACATGCAAAAAACAAAGGCCCAGTTACAAATGGCTTACAAAGATCCTGGCCCAGGTGAAGCATACTGATTTATTGATAAAGATTTAGGATAGTAGGCAGAGAAAGGGTACTTATATATTTATTTTCCAATCGATATATGTAAAGATTCTTCATAGTGTCCTGTAAGATGGACAGACCTTCAAGCTGCTTTGATTGAGGTACAGATCAGTTTCAGGAGAGTGGCAGGTAGTGTGATTGGCTGCTCCTTGATCTCAGGTCTGCCTTCACTAATGGGCAGGTGGTCCAGTCATAGTGTTAGATCCCAGGATTGATGTCAGCAAGTGAGCTCAAGCAGATTGCAAGGGCCATATTTAAGGTCCTACAAAAAGTGGTGGAAGTCAAAGGCGACCCTGAAAGGTGGTGAAAGTCACTGTGGTAACTACCAAGGCCATCTTCCAGGGTTCGAGTCCAAAGCCCCAGGGAGGCAGGAGTGTTCGGGGGTCTTCCTCTCTCGGCTACTCTAATAGGCACTGGTTTCTAGACTACTATAAAAAGAACAACCAATCCTAAAATCAGAAGTCGGTGGTGATGTCCTAGTTTATGGGAGTGACAGTCGAAAGGTATGAGCTCCAAGTGACTAGAAGAAGGGTTGGTTTCAGATCAGGATCACTGGGCCTCTAAGAAGCTGCTGCCAGAGAGCAGGATACTGCTATTCAAGCTTCTGAAAGTCAATGACTGAGGTCCAAATCAGCAGTTATATTTTTCTAACCAAGAGGGGAAAAGAAAAGAAATTGAGGGTGCCTATTTTGTTCTTTTATAGAATACTATGGGGTCCTGAGGTACTTGAGTAGGCATGATTTAGTTCTTCTGAGAAGAGGTCTTGCAGTTTTCCCCAGGAGTGGGCAGGACTTCAAGTTTCTCTGAAGGGGCCTAATTTTGTCTTGGCATTGTATGAAGTGGTTAAAAGTGGTTGGTAAGTGGTTGTTAATAGTCTTATATCCACCTCCATGGATGGGCCTCTCATCTGCCATGTTACTATCCAGGGGTTGGTGTCAGCAGGTGGAGAGTTCTCAAAGAGGATCAGACAGGATGCAGAGGTCTGTGACAATGAATGAGTGGTACTCTCATAGGCTGCCTACTCCCTACAAATTCACCTATTTTCCTCTTTCCCCACAACCCCATCTCAGTGAGGAGTAGACTAGTAGAGCCTTTCTCCTAACCCTACTAGGAGTTTCCTCAGCAAATATGGTGGAAGGCAGCGATGACCCTAGAGCAGTGATAGCAAACCTTTTAGAGCTAGAGTGCCAGACTCCATCCCCAACCAACCCCTCAGAATGAATGCCTTACCTGTCCCCCACAGAGTCTGAGTGCCATGCCACACACCCCCAGGGACCAAGTAACCTGGCCCATCCCCCACCTCACTCTTTGGCCCCACCTTACCCCAGACAGGGGAAGGAGGAAGCATTCCCATTGGGCTGCTGGGCAGAGGGGCAGGTGAAGTGAGTAATGTCCTCAGGCACATGTGGAAGGGGAATGGAACCTTCAAGTATCTCTGGCTTTCTAGTAATTATTAACTCTAGTGAGTGGCTGTAGGCATGCTCACAGAGAGGACTCTGTGTGCTATTTTTGACACACATGCCATAGGTTTGCCATCTCTGCCCTAGAGGCAGCTTCTATACCTTTCCTCAGGGGTCCAAGCCAGAAGCCCCAACGTGGCCAGGAATGTCTAGAGTTCTCCACTCCAAACTACATGATATACACTGGGGATAGTGGGTTCCAGGTAAATGACAAGGACACAGCCAATTCTAAACTAGGAGATGGTGCTCTCCTTGTTTCCAAGTGATTGCAGGTCAGTCACTTGGGTTCTGAGAAACTGCAATTCCTCCAATACAAGCAGCCCCCTTGGCTTGACCCCATTTCTCCAGATTTAAGGGTAGGGAGCCCTAAAACTTATACAATTCAGCAGTGCACAAAGACATCACTCAAGGAGAAGAAAACAGAATTATAAACTAGAACAACCTGGAGGATAACGTGAAACAGGACAAGTTAAGACTCATACATTTCAATAGCCCTTAAGACTAATAACCAATAGAATGTTGCATTTTATGAACAGGAGAGTAACTAATGCATTTTTTATAACCTTTACCTCCTGGCTTAGATTTTGATACTAAATACCAATTTCAAGGTAGAAGAGAAATAATGGCTAGGCAAATGGAGTTAAGAGACTTGCCCAGGGTCACATGGTTAGCAAGTACGCAGGACCACTGATGCATTTTTAGAAATATTTCCACCAAAAATAATTTTTTTAAACCCTTAACTTCTGTGTATTGGCTCCTAGGTGGAAGAGTGGTAAGGATGGGCAATGGAGGTTAAGTGACTTGCCCAGGGTCACACAGCTGGAAAGTGTCCGAGGCCGGATTTGAACCTAGGACCTCCTGTCTCTAGGCCTGACTCTCAATCCACTGAGCTACCCAGGTGCCCCCCACCAAAAATAATTTAATTTTATGGTGTGTATTCTTCAAGGGTTAAGCTTTAGTTATCTAGAAAATTCACTAACTCAAAACTTCTTTTAGAACTACCAAATAAAAATAATGGCAATGATTTTGGAAAAGATGCCAAAGTGAATTCTTTTCTGACTGTTTACGAGTATGACATGCATGGCAAATCTCCAGAGAAAGCATAGGAAAGAGCCTATTTATCAGAGCCAGGACTAAGGGTCAGACAAAGTAGTTAGCTGCTATGGGGCACAACATGCAAAGGGGGAAAAAACAAGGGATTTCTTTACAATATTTTTATATATATATTCTTAACCAGACCTGTGATTTCATTGATATAAGGAATTTCTGGCAAGAAACTTATTCTACCAATGTAGATGAGAATCCTTTCGGCAACTTGAAAGTTTTAGAGAGTTGCTCAGATAAATATGAGCTTAAGTATCCCTCAAGGTCACGTAACCAGAATATACCAGAAGCCAGACGTGAACACAGGTTTTCATAACTTCATGAAAGCTCTGTATTCTCTAAGCCAGTGGTTCCTAAACTTTTTTTGGCCCACCGCCCCCTTTCCAGAAAAAATATTACTTAGCCCCCTGGAAATTAATTTTTTAAAAATTTTAATAGCAATTAATAGTAAAGATAAATGCACCTGTGGCCATCACTGCCTCCCTGGATCACTGCCGCACCCACCAGGGGTAGCGCCCACTTTGGGAATCACTGCTCTAAGTAATGCTGCCTCACTTCATACATGAACTTCTCATAAATAAATAAATAAATATTTATTAAGGGACAGGTAGATGGCTCAGTGGATGAAGAGCCAGGCCTGGAGACAGGAGGAGGTCTTGGGTTCAAATTTGACCCCAAAAACTTCCTGTTTGACCCTGGACAAGTCATTTAAAGCCCAAACTGCTAGACAGTTACTAGCAATAATTGTCTTACTGCTCATCCGCCTTGAAATTGATACCTAATATGAATTCTAAGACAGAAGGTAGGAGTTGTTTTGGTTTTTTTTAATAAGCATTTATTAACCTCTTACTATATTTCAAATACTGTGGTAAGCACCGCCCTCAAGGAGTTCATAATCCAATGAGGGAGACAAATATGTACAAACAAACTATATACAGAATAAATGGGAAATAATTAAAAGAGAGAAGCATTAGAATACATGAGAAAACATAAGGAAATGCTTCCTGTAGAAGATGGAATTGTAGTTGGAACTTAAAGGAAGTCAGGAGGCAGAAATAAAGAGGAAGAGTATTTCTTTTTTTTTTTTTTAATATTTTCCCATAGTTACATATTTCATGTTCTTTCCCTCTCTCCCAAACCCCTTTAACCCTCCTTAGCCTATGCACAATTCCACTGGGTTTTACATGTATCATTGATCAAGACCTAATTCCATATTATTGACAGTTAGACTAGAGTTATTGTTTAGTGTCTTCATCCCCAATAATATCCCCATCAGCCCATGTGTTCAAGCAGTTGTTTTTCTTCTGCGTTTCTCCTCCCACAGTTCTAAGGAGGAAGAATATTTCAAGCATGACTGACAGCCAGAAAAAAGGTGCCCAGAACCCAGTAAAATGGGGATAATAACAGCACCTACCTCCCAGGGTTGTTGTAAAGATCAAATAAGATAATATTTGTGAAATACTTTGCAAACTCTATATCCTTATAAAAATGTTAGTTATGGTAACATAATCAAACCAAGTCAAATCAAGAAGTATTTAAATACTTGCTATGTGCCAGACATTGTTAAGCTTTGAAGATGCAAAGAAAGGCAAAAATTGTCCCTACTCTCAAGACGTTCACAATCTAATTAGGGAAATGACATGTAAACAATTATGTACAAACATGACATGCAAAGGATAATTTGGAGATAAACTCAGAGGAATGGCATTAAAATCAAGATGGAACAGAAAATCTTCTTCTACAAGGTGGGGGTTAAGCTGAAATATGAAGGAAATCAGAGACTCTAGCGGGTGGAAGGGAGTAGGGAGGAAACTCAAGTCATGGTAGCCAGCCAGGGAAAATGCCAGGAGCCTGAAGATGGAGGATCTTGCATGAGGAACGTCAAGGAAACCAGAGTCACTGATCATAGAGTACATGGAAGGGAGTGAGGTGTAAGAAACCTAAAAAGGTAAGAAGATAAAATGACTAGTTCCAAATTCCTCTCCAGAATGGTTAGATCAATTTACAACTCCACCAACAGTGTATCCCGATTTTCCCACATTCCCTGCAACATTTGTCATGATAGAAACAAGGGAGTAACACAAGCAAAATTTTCAAACCTTGCCTAAGGCACAGAGATTCCTCATCCCAACTCAGTTATAAACCCATTTCCAAGAAGCCCTTAAACATCATTATTATTTTATTCTAATATTATTACCCTCCACCCCCACTTGTTGGTTTGTGTATAGAGAAGTCTGTCCAGGCACTTGTGCCACAAATACCATGTCACTGTGTGTCTCCTCTCCCGATCCCCCAGCATATAATTGCACATAGGATTGCAGCCTGATTCCCACTATTCAAGATTAAAGTGTGGGTTCCCTTTTCTTTCAGATGGAACTGTTTTTCTTCCTCTCAACTAATTCATTGAACAGTACTGACGCTTGGCTGGGCAAGTCAAGTTAGACATGAAGAGAGAGTAGATTAGCAGCTGGATATTTGGAGAATGTGCTAAATGAAGCATGATGAATTGAAGCAAGATGTCATCAAGCAGAGGAGGAAGATGAGATCCCTTAAGGACAATCTTTAAGAGTCGTATTGATTATGGCATGGCCCTGAATTGCTAGTCAACTGCTTATAGCAACTGGAAATAGAATGAATGACTCTTCCTGAGTAAAAGCTGCATATAGCTTACAAGTTTCAAAGCTGCTTCTGAGTCCTAAACTTTGGTGATGCTCCCACATCCAGGCATTTTCATTTGCTATCATATCCCATAGACCTCTCCCCCTCCTTATCTTTACCCCTAAATTCTCTGATTTTCTTCAAGTTTCAGGTAAAGTTCCCCCTTCTACAAGAAGTCTTTTCCAGCCCTCTATAACATTAGTGCCTTCTCTGTTGATTATCTCTAATTTATCTAATCATGTCTCTAATATATATGTTATATACACACATATAGACACATAAACAAGATTTATATATATGCATATATTTGTATATCCACATATAAATATACGATACACATATATACACATACGACAATATGTGTATATATAACCTGTGTGTATACAAATATATGTATATATGTAAAGCTTGTTTGTACATAGTTGTTTGCATACGGTCTCCCCTATTAGATTATGAGGTCCTTGAAAGCAGGCACTCTCTTTTACCTTGCTTTGTATCCCCAGCACTTGTCTGGCACATAATTGGCCCTTAAATGCTTATTGATTGACTGACTGATAACATCCTTGTTCATCTGTTTGATGAAGCCAATAGCAGGGATGTAATCCTGGGTCCCAAAGCTTTCATCTTTCTCTGCTTTGTAAACCTTCTTGACTCCTGACTTTGGCATAAGCTACTAAGCCCTCTGTCCTACTTTATTCCCACCTTATTGACCTCTGAACTTCTTTAGTTCTCTGAGTTCAGAGATCTGTGTCAAATGCTAATTTCTTTAACTCATTTCTTTTTGTTCCCCCTCTTAACCCTGATTTTTCACACTCCGTATCACAAAAGAGGGTTTTTAGGACTTATAAGAGGAAAGAGTAGCATCCAAAATTATGAAGAGGCAAATACTGGAAAGTATGTAAAAAAAAGATTTCTATCCAGATTCTCACTAGATTATAGTTTTTAGATTTTTTCATCTATCCTATCTCCTTGAAGCCATTCTGGCTTAGTCTAAAAACACTATGAGTCCCCTCCCAGTTTAGTGCCCACACCCAGATAATCAGCTCCTGTGGGGCTCCCATAATGAAAATCTTCAACTCCTGTCCCAGAGCATCATTTGTCAACTTGGATTCTTCCCCTGGGTGCTCCAAGAATCAAACTAAGCCAACTAGTATATCTCTTGAAGATTAATAGAATGCCATGATCTACCCACAGTTCTATGAATTACTAAGTAACTATTTCTTCTTCCTCTCTTAGGGTAAGAGGTAAAAGCTATTAGCCAATGATACTGTACAAATCTGCTTTTTATCTAGTAAAAAGAACTCAGCCCCAAACCTAATTACTTCAAAAGTCCACAAAAGGCAATATCAATCATCATTATCATCATAACTAACATTGATACAGCTCTTCAAATTTTGCAGAGTTCTTTATAGATTATTATCCCTGTTTTACAGGTATAGAAACTGAGGCAAAGGGAGGTTAAGTAACTTGCCCAGGGTCACACAGCTAGCAAGTAGCTGAGGCTAGATTTAAATTCAGAGCCCAGCACTCTTTCCACTATGCCATCTCACAGATGAAGCTTCCCAAACAATTTCAGGCTTTGCAAATTTTTCAGGAAATGGTAGATGGCAATTGCTTAAAAAAAAAAAAAAAACCAATTCGTGTATCCATAATGCAGAGTTTTCTAAACTGTGAGGTGCACTGGGCATAAGATCTTTTCAGGGAGAGCACAAAGCAAAGACCAAAATTATGGGATCTATTTGAGTACAACTCCTACATAAATACATTCACTTTTTCCAGTGAAACAAAGTTACAATCAAAGTTAACAAAAGCAAAACTGGCAGAATGAATACACTCAAATGACAGTGAATGCAGCACAGCAATTATCAAATATGGTGTGAACAAATTAGGTCAAATTTGAGCTGGCACATGTAGAATATCAACATGGGCATGATCTGCTATCATCAGTTGGCACAGGCTCATGGCACAGATGCATTCATTGTATTGTCATGAACTACTTGCTGTGTTTATGACATGTAGAAACTTGAAGTTAATCAATCTTTCTGTGAAAATTAAAAGGACCAGAAAGCGAGCTACGTTTCTTAACAACATTCATTTTGACCTCCTTGCTGTTCCTCACACAAAACACTCCATCTTTCAAATCAAGGCTTTTCCATTTGCTGTCCCCAACAGAACTCTTTCCTTCTGCTTCCTAACTTGTCTTTACTTCCTAACTTCTCTGTCTTCCTTTAAATTTCAGAAATATCAAGACATGAAAAGCAAAACCCAGAAAATGTAATCAATTGTACTCATTAAAACACACACACACACACACACACACACACACACACACACACACACACACATTCTTTTATTGATGAAGAAGGGAAAGGTAAAACTGTATTTGGTTAAAAAGAATGTCCTATCTAGGAGAAAAAATGTTTTAAAAAGAAATAAATATCCAGCAAGTGTGAGAATTAAAATTAACTAATTAATTGAAAATTAAAAAAGAAAAAGAATGTCCTAACCTAAAGGCAGCACAAATCATCTACTAAATTGAAATGACATCCTGAACATGCACCTGAAAAACACAATGGGAAGGAAAAATAGGTACCTTTAACAATCAAGAATAAGCATTTTTGAAAACCATATCTATGACATCAAAAAGATTTTCTTGCATCACATAAAGTTGTTTATGGAATTGTTAAGTGCAAAAAGCATCATTCAACAGAAGTACTACTTTTAGCTACTGATATGGTCCTAATAATACTTAAGAAACTAAAATAATATTTTGCTGTTTCCCAGTTTCAAAAATATTTGCCTTGCAAATAAAATAAAGAATGGCTTATTAAACAATTGACTGATCTATAGAAACAATTCTCCAAGTTATTTAAAAGATCTAGATATTTCTAAGTACAAATGGATGAAGAAATATGATATTTGACCTTACTTCATCTATGCAAAAATGATTGCTAGTAATCTTATAATAATAGTCTATTGAAAAAAGAGCTTGAACCTGAAAATCTTATATTTTGGCTAGAGGTGAATAAAATATTCCCTTGCTAATCAAATAAAGCAATATAAACTTCACTATTATTCATAACACCTTATTTATGTGAAATGGATTTTCCACTGGAGATGTTACAATTAAAAGTATCAGTCAATTAGCAGTTTCAAAAGAATTATGAATAGCAATTTCATGAATGACACCCTGTTTTGGGGAACTTTGCACCAAAAAAACACCAAGTTTATCACATTAACATGTTATTATGAAGGTTATTTTTATAACTGAAAACTGTAGTATATTTACCAATTAATAAATATGAATTTTAATAAATTCTCAATCTAATGTGAATTAAGCATCAGCTAAGAAAAGTATTTGCATAAATTGTTTGGGGGGAGGGGAGGAGAGAACAATAATATTTTTCTAAAAACATTGCATCACTATGTAATGTTTGGAAACTACTGCCATGATATGTAAGTCACACATGCACACACCCAGATAACAAACAATGTCATTCCTCCAAATTTAGCTAAGGTAGAGAGATTTATGGCAGTATATACAGTGCAACGCCCTCACATCACCATCTGCACAGTAAGATGTAGATTTTAAGATGTAAATGTTTTCACTTGAGAGTTGATAGAAAAACAAATTCTTATCAGTCACCATTCCACTGGGAAAAGTCTTTACATGCTTGAGGTAGACACCCCTCCCCAACTCATTGACAGGTTTGTGGCCCATCAGTTACCCACAGCCTGGTTCAGCCCATCTGCCAAAATGGTTTACCAAGGTACAGCCACTATCCATGCTTCTTTAAGCTACAGGTGAGACTCGTAAAGTGCCGAGTAGAAAACGAGAATGGATGAGCAGCCCTGAAGGCTAGCGTGGCTAGCCCTCTCATAAGCCAGTTGTCCCTGAACACTCAGATGCCCCAATTTATTCCAATAACCATGAAGGAGGTTGAAGCGGACACTGTGATGCACCTAAAGATAACACAGACATTGAAGTTGCTAACATCATCCATTGCATCCTGGGCCATCACCAGTTATTCTGACTTTTGTCTTGCCAATAGATTTTGATGACTTTGGAAGAGAGAGTGAGGCCAAGAGCTTTATGCAATTCTGCCTTACTTAAATCCAACTCACGTACAAGTGAAGACAGTCTTTATTAGGGTGGTATAGGGGATTGATGGAATAGATGTGGGCCAGTATCAGGATATTTAGTGTGGTTTGGGAAGGCCAACAGAAACTTAGTCCAGACAGAGCCTGTCTGAGACCAATACACACAGACTACTTAGTAACAGGGAAGTTGGGTTTATTCTAAGAGGAAAGGATAAATGGGAATTAGGATAACCCTAATACCAATGTCAGCTAACTAAAATTTCCCAGATCTAATTTGTTCCCTCACGGGAAGTCTTCAGAGAGTTTGATCTACACTAACCCTCATCTCTCTGACCTAAAGAAAACCCAGTCCCTGCTCTACATAAATCTGCACTAACCTCCACTCCTCCTTAGGTGGTATTAGAGATAGTGGTCTATGGCAGTTTGGCAGGGCCCAAGGGAAGGTCCTGGATCCAAAAGGAAGCCAATCCTGGTCTTACAGTCAGATGGCCAGTGTTCAGAATCACAAGGAAACACAGCAGACAACAGAAAGGCAGGATGGGGAATCAGGGTAGAATCAGCCACTAAAGAAAAGCAGCCACCCTCTTCAGAAACCTCCAGAGAAATGGCCAAACCCCTCATTTAACTGTCTGACCCCTAGAATCTTTACCCCTCCTGCAACTCTCCCCTGCAGACTAACCTCACATGCTATAATTCTCTCTCTTACTTATAACAAGTCCAAGTCAAGTCCCCTTCAAAAACAAAGGACAAACAACAATGAGGAGGAAAAGTAATCATTTTAACAGTAACAAGATTCTACTTATGAAATTGCACTTATTTTAAATGGGGAAAGGGAATTAGCATTTATATAGCATTTATGTGACAGGCACTATGTTAATTACTTTTTAATATAATAATAATAATTAATATTTACATAGTATTTACTATGTGCCAGGCCCACTGTGCACTTTAAAATTATTTTCTCATTTGATCTTTACAACAACCCTGGGAGGTAGGTATTATTTTTACCCTCATTTGATAGATAAGGAAACTGAGGCAAATAGAGGTTAAATGACTTCCCCAAAGTCATCTAGCCGGTAACTATCTGAAGCTAGATTTGAACTCAGGTGTTCTTGACTTCAGGATTAACACTATATCCATTGTACCACCTAGCTGCCACAAACATTTTCTGTCATTAAGTTCAATGATAGCAATATTTCCATTTTTTCTTTAAATTGAATTTTTAAAAATATAACTTACTCTCTTCCCTAAATAATTTGGTATGCTTTAGAGTCAGTTACTAAGATTCAAACCTGGCACTGCTTCTTTTAATTCCTATGAACTTGGTCAACCTCTTCATTTCTCTGGGTCTGTGTTCTCATCTATAAAATGAGGGGCATTGAGTTACATGATATCCAAGATTACTTCCAGTTCTAAAGCTTATATTTTAAAATAAGCTTGCCATAAAAAGTACTCACAGAGAGCAGAAGCTGGTAGTTTTCTTTGAATATTTTAGAGTCTCTTTATGATCCATGACCAATCTTTTTACTATGTAACCTGGGAAATACTACTTAAACTCTAAGTTAGTATTAATCTTTGTAGAGCTAGATGAAATGACCAGAGAATCTTTGGACTATTAACTAGAAAAAATAAAGGTGGGTGCAATTTTCTCATCAAACTATACAAGAAAAAGCTCAAAGAAATATAGAGGCACCATAAACTCAGAAGAACTTCAAGGGATTATTATGTGCAGGGGTGTGCTAGAGCCTGCTTCAACTAGATCAGGAGCACCCCTTGTTAAATTTTTAGCATTTACAGCTTGGAAATGAGCAAAATACTGCAAATCAGGGCTTATGTTATTGTTTTATTCTTGTTGGAAATTGTAAGAAAGTGATAGAGAAAATGTTTGTAGATTAAACTTCAAAAGTATGTCTTGTATGCATTTTTTTTGAGAGCTAGTGTCAAGCAGTTACCAACATTCCCTTGTCTATGGCTATAGTGATAAGAGGAGCCATCAGTGAGCTGGAAAATTTCATGATCACAGAAGAAGGCTTTAAAGTGAGGCCTGATCACAATGCAGTAATTACATAACTGCATCAAGAGGACTCATTTGTTGGTTAGTCATGAGTCATCAGTACTGGATCAGTCTATAAGTTGCACCATTGGTGCTATGCATCTGAACTGAGAATGTCTTTCTCTTGCTATGGGAGTAGAGCAGAGAGAAAAAAAAAGGAAAATGTGTCTATCACTCTCCTAAAGGTTGGGAGAAGAGCATTCATTTGGTACATGAGATCAAAGAGCATTTACTCTCTGATTCAGTTCCTTATATTATATATTCTTTAACTTTAGAATTTAAGAAAAATTAAATTTAACTTTTAAAAATTATATATATATATTTTTTTTTCAGAGATTTCAGAGATTATATATAACTCTTCTTACTGTTATTTCATTTTTTTAAAGTTGAAGTTGTTTTGAATTGATCCAACCATTTTGGAGAGCAATCTAGAATTACACCAGCATTATAGAACTATCTATACTTTTAGACCCAAGAAACAAGGAACAAAACCTAATTAATAATGAAAAATGGGGCATAGATGATAGAAAGAATATCTACGCATATGAACAATTTCATACAGAAATATAAATAATGTAAATCAATTGCCATAATGATGAGACCATCAGAGCCTAAGAACTGCCTTAGTTAATGTTAGAGCAAGACTAAACAATGAGGGTCCATTCCTTCAAGTATATAATCTTCAACATTAGTGCCTTTAACTTTCTCAGATATTCTCATGATTTTATTAGTAACATCATTTTCACTTTCCTGTTGGCAACTGTGCATGTTCTCCTGTTATGCTCAGGAGAGATAGTGTTAAGAGTGTCAGAGATAATATAGACACCTGGCCAGTACCAGCTTTTTCTGATCAAATGAGAAAGTTGCTAGGGGAAAAACTTAGCCGCCTTCTTCAATTCCTCTCAGCACAGCCTAGAGCCAAACTTTTTGGTGAGCAGAGAGAGAAGGAAGGAAGGAAGTTTCATGGCCTGGGGTACTAAGCTAGGAGGGGAGGGTGCTCTCTCTGGGAAGCTCTTGGTAAGCACTGGCTCTGCTGCCAGGACTTCTGAAATACTTAAAAGAGATTGGAGAAGGAGGCACGCAGAATTGACCGTGTTGGGGTGCTGGCTTACTGGACTGAGTAGTTGCAGCAAACTCTCCCTTCGTTTTCAGAGGGCATCCAAGATAGAGAGGTTTACATCAATATCAGTATAGGATACAATACATTGTGTTCACACTGCCATATGACACAGTGAAAGTTAAGGTTCAGGTTAAAAATATTTTAGTGTGAAGAATTTTATTTGCTGCTCAATATTTATGGTACTATAGATTTTTACATGTTATGAAAAGTGAATATTGTCTGAAATTAAATTTTTAACTGAGATGTTAGTACGAAAGGTCACAATTCTAGGGAATTACTTAGGGAGAAAAATGTTTTGCATGTTACCAGTTTTATTTTATTACTGTATCTTATGGGTTATTTGTATTAGTAAAAATACATATTATTAGAATTAATATTTTGTTACACAGAATTGTATGTAGGAAAGTTAGATTCAGAAATCTCCAGTGAAAGATTATAGATTTTGGTGGTCACAGGAATCTAACCCTCTATTTCCTCAGTTCAATATATCAACATTAGAATCTGTGACTTTCACACAGTAGGAGAATTATCCTACAAAAGTTGGATTGACTATACTTGGATTCTCCCTTTCCATTTGGTTATAAAGAGTATGCACATATTCTGTTTCTGCTTCTAATCCAACACATGGTGGCTTACTTAGTAAGCCTATTGCTCTGCCTTTAACTGACTGGGGGGCTGCTGTGGTGACAAAGAAACCCCTAGCTGCCTAGAAACTTGGAAGAACCAATGGTTGAGGAGGAAGAGAGCCAAAAATTAGTTTGAATACAAAAGGATCAGTAAGCCCTTTCCTGGGTCCCTTTTCTTCTTTGGCCCTTTTTGAGAGCAGACTACTGTGAGCTGCAAGGCAAGGGAAGGAAGCTGACTACTTCCCTCCTCCCCACCCCACTACCCTAACAATCTGGTTGCTTTTTCAACCATCTGGTTGCCTTATGTCCCTGAGCACACAGAGGTTCTATTTCTTTAGTGTTTATTCTTTCCTAATGATAAATGAATTACTATTCTGAGAGGGGTATGCACAGGTGACTCATGAGACTGATAGATCACAGACATCTGAAGTCCAACCAACATTTGGAACCAGTAACAACAGCAGCAAGTCTGTTTAGAAGAGAACAGGGAATATTGTGCATTCAACTCACCAAGAAGGATATATCTGTGCTCTAGGGGCTGGACCTTCATTAGCCAGGACCTCCATTATATCAGTTGTTAAAAAGGAATGAAAGGAGATGAGGATATATCTTTGTATATCTCTCCTATAGACCCTCCTCTCTAGATGTGGGAAGATGGATGGTATATAGATCTTGGAGATAGTATGATTGAAGGAGGGATCAGGAGCCCAAGACCTAAGCCAGCTGTAATTGGTGAGGGAGGAACACCCACTCCTCTCACAATATCTATGGATGTAATCTATCCCTCTTCTCCCTGACAGGCTTGGTTGATTAAGCCTGTCAGTGGCTTCCTTCTAACAGTTGCCCAGGTTGGGACCCTTGAAAGATTAGGTAGAAGGTTAGCCTCACTAGGCCCAACCTAAGGTTGGATTAATTGTTAATAGGCTATTGATTGGCTATTGGAAATGTTGGTATCTAAATGTGTATTGATTCTCCCCTTCCCAAGGGCTGTGATAGAATAAGCGCTCAGGAAAGGTACTTGTTGGTAAATCAGTGTATTAACTCTTAATAGGGAAAGGAAAACAAGGTGTTATAGCCAAAAAAGCTTATAGAAATATTATAGTTTATAGCTTATAAGAATATTATAGCCAAAAAGATAAACTTAGCAACTAAGCAGGGGATTTTTTGGATAACATCATGCCCGACTCAAGCAGGGCAGTTATCTCTCTGACTCACAGTCCCAGGGACAACTCCTGGCTGGAAGCCCCTATAGGGGGCCATGCCTCTATATGATTTTTTGGGGTCCTGAGCGGCGTGGTGGCATAGGATGGTTAAAGCAGGAGAAAGAAAATGAGAACAACTAGACTAGTGGTTAGCCCATGCTGTCCCGAATTCTGCGGGCATCGAAGTTTATTATATATCTTTCTCAAGTAAAAAAAGTCACAGTTGATAAGGGGCAATAAATCACATATAATCCATTGAAGTCTAAAGAATACAGATGCAAAGACAAATGGTCAAATTCCAAACCCCAATTCAGAGGGGATAATTCCAGGAGAGGAAATATCCCAGGGAGATGCTTACCAGTCAAATCCTAAAGGAGCCAGTTCTAATCTGAATATGCACTCTTATCTAATTAACATTTGTTAGGAAAGGAATCATTAACTCAGTAGATGCTGGTCTGCCACTTCAAAGGTCTCCAATAGGAATTCTAAGAAAGGTGGGGATCAAAGACTGAGTCAAAAGAGGAGCCTCAGATTTTTATCTTAGATGGCCCATTCAGTCTGCATCCTGACATGCAGTGCAGAAAAATCATACACACAGTTTTACTTGCCGATGATTTTGTAATGGGATCCAGATAAAATATCTGTTACAGACTCTGTTTCTCTAAATGACTCCTAATAGCCTTCTTGGAGGGATCAAGTTGATTTTGGATTAACCTACCTGCTGGTACCAGAGCCTTTTTGGGGGCTCAGGTGACCAGGACCAAACACAAAGACTGCCTCAGCCTGGATTGGTCACGTAGGGAATCCAGATAACAGGCCCTAAATTTGATCCTATTTCTCCAAAGGTTTTAATACATAGAACGGCTTCCCACAAGCCCCAGGGCCCCTAGATGAAACAGCCTTGAAGATTCCTAGACAGAACAGCCTTGAAGATTAAGAATCATATCCCGTGGCACCTGGAAGCATCCCTACTCCCTCTGTCTAGCTATTAGCTAACCCTAAGACAAAGGCACCTATATCCCAGAAACATATATATATATTCCTTATTCTGAATGCCCCCTCGGGACTCTCTTTGCTGAGTTTCCCCAGTGCGTACTGGCAATAAAGCTTTCTCCTGCTTTGATTGCATTGTCTCGTGTGTTCCTCTGGAGGCCACCCATTTTGAACCCTAACAAAGGTAATAGGTTTGAGGATTGTGGGAACCCT
This sequence comes from Gracilinanus agilis, assembly GCF_016433145.1. Classification (NCBI taxonomy): domain Eukaryota; kingdom Metazoa; phylum Chordata; class Mammalia; order Didelphimorphia; family Didelphidae; genus Gracilinanus; species Gracilinanus agilis. The sequence continues at coordinate 117,195,335 of NC_058133.1, forward strand.
ATTGCTATTGTTTGGCTACTAAGCTAATCATTGATCAGGGCTGGAGATTGCTAGGCTGGTAGAGGCTGGAGTTCTTCACCGTCTCACCAACTCTGACCTGACCTGGCCACAGCCAAGCCAGAGATTAGGGAAGGCTATTGATGTTGATGTTGATTGATGATCTATATATTCTCTCAGCCCTACAATGAATGGTGTTGATTGATCACTAGCTTTCTCAGTCAGGTACAGGTTACAGGTTTCAGGCCTACCCTCCCTTTCCACGATTCAATTCCCTCTGTTCCAGTTCTTGCTCCAAGAGACGTTTGCTCAAGTCTCAGCTCTGAGTTCTGAGACCCTCAACTGTTGTTCCTAGAGGATATTTATAGGGTGGGGCCAACCAACTTTTGCCCCTGGCTCACGGCATCTGGGAACATTCCAAATTCTCAACTGCCATCCCTGTCAGTCAAGGTGGCATCCATCTTATCCCAGATAATTATTTTAACACACAATAAACACTTGACTTTCTTGACAGCAAAGATATGGCAGCCAATGACAACATAGGATAGAATATAGACACATTTGAAAAATATTACAAAGAAAGAATAATAAAGAATAAAGAACAGAATAATCTCATAAGACAGAAAGAAATGGGAGTAAAAAGCCTGTTTAAACAAAGTTTGATAAGAGATTCAACTAAGGTCATCCTGAGGTGTTGAGAGCAATAGAGAGAAACATGGTCTGTCAGTATAATCTGTGAATCCCATCAGATTCAGCTGTAGTTTACAAGATCTCTGTAGTTGATGGTTGTAACCACTCTCTGTTATTCCTCTCATTAATAAAAGTTTTATAAATCACTTCAATTTAAAAGAAAAGGGGGAATTATGTGGGAGGCCAATAAGAGAAACAGTCTCAAATAGATAAAAATCTGAGACTCCTCTTTTGACTTTTTTTCTGATCCACACCTTTCCTTAATGAAAAGTTTTAAGCTCCTAACAATCCAGCTGTTAAGAAGTTAACATTCTCTCCTTTGGTCAGAAATACAACAGTTTTTGTTTCAAAAGTAGTTCAGACACTCAAGGTCATAAATTCCTCTAGGAGGGGCATTTTGCCCCAGAGAAAATATTCCCTATCACAGCCTTCTGATAAGGACCCAGTTCAACCTTAGCCTTGTTCTTTTTGGAAGCTAATGAGAATCTTTGTGTTTTGATATGACATAATTTGTGTTTCTACACAAATGCAAAGTTGTGGAGGGGGGGTTCTTTTGTGTGAAGCGAGTCTTGAAGTATATATAATAAACTCCATGCTGCAAGAGACACAGCAACAGCAGCAGCAGCAGCATCATAAGCTGACAGAAAAGACGTATCCATGTCCACTTATTTCTTATCAAATAAACCATCATTATAAAATTATCTGGAGGTGATAAAAAGACCTTGAGAATGAGGATGTTAAGGATGAGAGTGGGAAGACCACAAATAAATGAAAGATATACATTATCCTCCTTCACATACTCTATGTTCCACTGACTTTCTTTCTGTATCTCACATAAGACCCTTCCATTCCTGACTGCATGCCTTAGCACTGGCTGTCCCAAAAGAATGCATTGCCTCATATTTATCTTTTAAAAACACTTCTTTCTTCAGTGCTCAAATCTAATGTTACTCTCTACATGAAACCTTTACTGATCATTCCCTCACCCCAACCCCAAAAGTTTCAATCATTTTTCAGTCATATCCAACTCTTTGTGACCCCATTTGGAGTTTTGTTTTTTTTTTAACTTTTAGAACCCTTATCTTCTGCCTTAGAATCTTCTGCCTTAGAATTAATATTACGTATTGGTTCCAAAGCAGAAGGGAGTTAAGTGACTTGCCCAGGGTCACACAGGTAGGAAGTGTCTGAGACCAGATTTGAACCTAGGACCTCCCATCTTTAGGCCTGGCTCTCAATCCACTGAGCTACCTAGTTGGCCCCATTTGGAGTTTTCTTAGCAAAGATATTAGAGTAGTTTGCCATTTCCTTCTCCAGCTCATTTTATAGATGAGGAAACTGAAGCAAATAGGATTAACTGACTTACCCAGGGTCACACAGCTGATAAATATATGAGGTCAGATTTGAACTCAGGAAGATGAATTATCATGAATCTAAGCTCCACACTGTATCCACTATATCACTTAGTTGCCCAAAAAATTATCTTTTATTTATTTTGTATGTAGTGAGTACTCTGCCCTCACTCTCCCTGAACAAGTAGATTCTAAGGCAGTGATGGTGAACCTTTTAGAGACTGAGTACCCAAATGGCAACTCTCATGCCACATGTTAGTCCCCCCATCCCCACCCTGTGCCTTACCCCAGACAGGGGAGGGAAGAAGCACTCCCATTAGGCTGCTGGGCAGAGGGGTGGGTGACTCAGGTGTACATAGAGAGGGTGAGGGGAGCAGCCTGGTCCCACTGGCTTTCTACTAACAAACTCTGGCAAATTCTGTGCTAGGGCAAGGATGACAGCAAACATACCCACAGAGAGGGCTCTGAGTGCCCCCTCTGGCACATGTGCCATAGGTTTTCCACCATGGTTCTAGGGGATACTCCTGAAGATGAAGATATCTCTCTAATATTGGGCCTCCCACTGTTGGTCAACATTTACTAGTATCCCAATTCCATTTAACCAGGTAACACTAATCAGTTTTTATTAAATAATTATATTTACTTATTTACATATATTTGTTTAGGAGATATAGGAAGACAAGAACCATGAATATTCTCCCCGATATTTCAGGAACACATTCTCCTCTATACCATCTCAGTTCCCAGGGAATGTATGCTTATATTTAACCTAACTGGTCCCACCAAGTTCATCTGGCTATTTTGAATGAGTCCTTACTCAGTTACTGCTGGATTGGGTCTTAATGTTCAGGATATCCAGACTAGACTGGCAAGTTGGCTGAAAAACCCTGGCATTGGTCTGTGTCCAGAGACACCTGATAACTCACTCTACTGGCCTTTCAAAACTCACAAGGGTATAGCCTCTCCTCTTCTTTACCCAAAAGAAACAAACCCTAAGACAAAGATCCACCAGTTTTCAAAGACCATATGTCTACATCATAAGGATAGGGTTTAAGATTTCTCCTCTGACAACATTGTCTCTTCTTTCACCAGTGTCATCAGGCAAGACCAGAAGAGAAGAGGATGAGGCCAGGTAGAGTCTTTCGAATGCCCCCAGTTTCTGCTGTGCACCCTCAGCAAATCAAAGAAGCATACTGGAACCAGGTATGAAATGTCTAGCCATGCTCTGGATCTCTCCAGCACACTTCTGTCCCACATCCTAACTATCTGAAAATAATTCTTCAAGCCTTTTCAGTGTAAGGAAATATATCAGGAGCTCTCTAGACATGTTCTCATGGACCAGGCCCAGTGGCCATTCCCCTGTTTTATGTATAGTCAGTCCTCAGTGTTTAACGTTCATGATTTCAAGCATTCATATGATTTTATTAGTAGCCTTATTTTTACTTTCTTATTGGCAACCATATGTTTGAGGCTATGCATAGTAGACAGAAAAAAAAATGAAAGAAACAATGTTTACAAGTTTGTATCTGCAAAAAGGAAGAAAATATTTGTAAAAGTGTTCTTGAATCCACTCCAGAAAGGACTAAAGAAACCTCTCAAATGCAAGATTAAAGAACTGAAAAAACGGAAAAGTGATCAAATTAGTAGGAAAATTATATGATGGTCATCCCCACCCTCTTGCCTTGCAAGACCAGGCTTAGATGAGTGAGCCCTTGTTGGTGTTCAGAGCTCAAAGGAGGACCAGGGACTTGCCCTGTGCCATGTGCTTTTCATTGGGAACAATTCAACCACGGAGCTGAAAGGGAGATTAAAAATGGCAGGTTAGCGTTGCATCTCTCCTCCCTTGCCTTTTATGGGTTATTTATGGTATTAGGAAAAGGGCATGTTATGAGAATTGATGTTTTTTTATCAAGAATTATATGCAGTAAAGTGTATTTTCAGCAATTTCTAAAGAAAGATTACAATTTTAGGTGGTTGTGAGAACTTAACCCCTTATTTGCCAATATGTCAGAATTTGCATTTTTTACTTTTACCCTGTTTTCTAGGAATGGAAGCTTTTTAAGGGTAGAGACCATTTCACCTTTGTCTTTGAATCCTTTACACCTTTCATAATTACTAACATGTAGGGATAGGAATGAGGCTTGTAATTTCATTAGCATAAAGAACTAGGCAACTTCTGAGTATGGAAACTTTCTCTACCAATGCAAATTGGCATCTTCTTTGCAATTTATAATTTTAGATCCAGATCCCTGAGAGGCTGAATGATTTGCCCAGTGTCACACAGTCATTATATGGCAGAGGTGTGAACTGAATCTACATCTCCTGACTAGAGACTTTGGCAAACATTACAAGCCTGACATAATATAATATTGATAGGAGCCCTGATTTATACAGAACTCTGTTGAAACTCTTTCTTGAATGTAGAACAACTAAGTCATGGTCAGGAAGGGGTGTTTGGATTTGAAAAGTCATGGTGATTATGACTGGAGCCACAGGGGAGTTGATTGGTCTGCCTCCTCCAGTCACAATGATTGTGTTGATTGAATTATGGTTGTTGGGCATGAACAGTTCATTCGAAAAAAACACCTGTTACTTTTAGTGCACCACAAGCTCAACCTGAGTCAAAAGTATTCTATGGCAGCCAAGAAAGCTAATGCAATCTTAGATTTCATTAAGAGGACTTAGTGTCCAGGACCAGTAAAGCAATACTTTTATTGTATTCTTCCCTAATTAAGTCACACCTGGAGTATCATGTTCAGTTCAATTTTTTAGGAATGACATTCACAAGCCAGAGAGCATTTAGAAGAGGGGAACCAGAGTCATGAAGGATCTTGGGACTAGAGATCATGCCATATAAACATCAATGAAAGGAACTGTGGATGATAAGCCTCAAGGAGATATTGTATAGTGGGTACAGAACACCTGACTTCAAGTATCTAAAGAGCTGATATGTGGGAAAGTAATTTAATATATTTTAGCCTCAGAGGAAAAAACTAAGTCCAATGGGTGGAAATTACAAAGGGAAAGATTTAGGTATGGTATAAGAAATTTCCTAAAAATTAGAGGTTGTCTAAAAATGGAATGGGTTGTTTCAAGAGGGAAAAAGTTCCTTTTCAAAGATATGGGCAACAGATGGCTCATAAAAGCAAGGTCTATGGATAGTACTCTCCAGCTCTAGACTGCCTGCCACTCAGATGCCACCGAGGGCTGGATGGTCGAGTGGGAGCAATTGTTTTGAGTACTTCCACCAATCTTCCAGGCCTCGCCCTCTACCACTCATATATCAGACATGGCCACTGACACCACTTGGATGAGTAGGAAATTACCAACTACAATCATAGTACTATAAAGGTGGACTGGACCTCAGATACTATCAAGTCCATCCCCCTCTCCATTTTACATATGAATAAACTAAGGCACAAATAAGTTAAGTGCCAAGGTTCCCAGAGAGAGGGTCTGGGGGAAGACTTGAATGAAGATCTTCCTGACTCCATATACTCTATGGTCATTCCATTCTGCCTTCAAAAAAACGCATAGGACTACTGCTTCTTACCATTTGCCCTTCCTCTATGACCTCCAGATTCCTTGGTCTTGCTATCCTCCCTGCCATATTACCTTAAGGAGCTTTTCTATTTATACCAAAGAAAAGCCCTCCTATGAGTGTTGTTTCACCCAATTAGAATGTGAACTCCTTGAAAGGAGGGAGTATTTTGCTTTTCCATGGTATGCTCAATATTCTGCTCAGAGCTTGGCATAAAGTAAGTGCTTAATCAGTTTTGGGGAGATGACTCAGAGGTTAATTCTTATTTAGGTATGGATTGGATTAGATAGCCAATGAAATCCCTTTCAATTTTTAGATTCTGTGACGTTTATTCTATTAAATCCAGGGCTTTATTCCACAGAAGGCAAAAGGGCTCAAGATCCCTGGATTTATTCCTTATGATACTTCCATGGTTCCCATAGCACCAAATCAATCTGTGAGGAAAATAGGTTTCATACTGTGAAATGAATGGTCTAGTTTACTCAGTAAATTTGTTTCTTTCAAATTGTACCTAAATTTAATTTTAGTAAAGCAATCCATATTTTAGATGCACTTTGAATTCTAAATTAAAATCTTTGAAAAGTTTAACCACAGATCCCATTTGCTACTCTCTCCTACAAAAGGGCCCTCCCTAGCCTAGGGAGCATATAGATTGGGTTCAGTGCCGAAGGACTCTGGCTTCATAAAGTCAAGTTCTTTCTCTTTGTTTCTGGAGCTTTCCACTCTCTCCCTCCAACCTGAAGTCCCAGGAAAATCACTTAACTCCAGGATTTCCACAAAAGGGATTAGAAATGTATTCAATGTGCAAGGTAGATCCCACACACAAAATAAATGTTGAAAATACAAGAGTCCCAAGTATGCATTGACAAAGACCTGAAATATGACACAGTAACCTATAAATCTTATTACACTCTCCCCAGGAGGTTGATACTCAAAACATTTTGTGGGATTCACCTTCATCTCAGCTCTGCCCTTTTTGGCAATTACCTCAAGGTCAGAATCTTCTGGCAAGCCAGGGCATGCTAAGCTTAGGCTTATTTTTCTGCTTGTGATCATTATTTCTAAGAAGGAACAAAAATTCCACCTGCTGCCAGTTGGCGCTGACTAGAGGACCCAAGAATTTCTAAAGCCCTGGTGTAGTCATTCTCAAAAATGTGGTACAGTGGACAGAGTGCTGAACTGGGAGACAGGAAATCTGACTTGAAATCCTGCCTCAGACACTTATTCACTGTGTGACCCTAGACAAGCCATTTAATCTATCTCAGACCATTTCTTCACCTGTAAAATAGAGATAATAATAGCACTGACCTCCTAGGGTTGTTGTGGGGATCAAATGAAGATAAAACATGTAAAGCTCTTTGTGAACTTTAAAATATTATATTATTAAAATGTATAAATACTTTATTGTTGCTTTATTAAGATTTATTAAAATTATTGATATTTCATTAAGATTAAGTATTTGGTCACCTATGCTCAGAGAAAGAAACATAAGGAGAAGATATGGCCAAGGACCTGAGGTCCAGTCTCAAGTCTGCCTAGGCATATACCTGAGTGAGTAGCTATCAGAATTGTCTGGGGTAGTGGGAGAAGAGCCCTTTTCTGCCCCTGAGAGTCCCAAATGAAAGACTCTATGTGTCCCTATATGTTTAACAGACAGGAAGAAGAAGCAAAAGTTGTCTTTCTCTTTAAAACCTACTGAGCAGACAACTGTTCCTGGATTAGTGACCAATTATCTTTGACACAAGCCCTTACCTTTGCTGCCATCACAGGAACCATTTGGGACAACTGTATCATCCTAAAGTTCTTCAACATTAAACTCTACTTTTGTCCCCACGAGTTGCCAAGAGGAACTCAACTCATGTCCAGATACGTTCCATGAAGGTCAAAGGAAAATTGCAAAGCAAAATATGTTTCTAACTTATGACACTTTTTTCAGAATTGAATTTTTAAATATCGATCAGTCTTAAAAGTATGGTGCAACTGGATTACAGTTTTTTAAATCCATATTTTTTGTTTTGAAGATGATTGTACATTTTCAGAAATGTTTAACATTTTAACTTTCATATTCTATACTTCAAAGCTTAGCCTTCTAAAGACCCATTTGTCTAAGAACTTTAAAACTTTCTTACTCATCTATGAGATTAAACCATTTTAAAATTAATTCGAAAACATTAATTAAATATCTACTATGTTCAGAGGGCTGTGATAAACTCGGTGTTGCCTTAGCTACAAACCTGAGACAAAACAAGCCTCCTGTGGTGCTCTCAGTCCTGCCTAATACATTTGTATATATGAATGCTTATACAACTCACTTCAACACAAAATAATACATTCTAAGTCACAACATCTCTGGGCCTGAGTTTCCTCAGATGTAAAATGAAAGAGGAAGGGGCTGTTAAGTGGCTCAGTGGATAGAATGCCAGTCCTGAAGACAAGAGGTCCTAGGTTCAAATTTGGCCTTAAATACTTCTGGGCTCCTGGGCACATCTCTTAACAACCCCAATTGTCACTCTTTTTCCTTGGAACTGATACTTAGTATTGTTTTAATACAGAAAGTAATAGTTTTAAAATAAATTAATATATAATTAAAAAAAATTTTAAATGAAGGGGATGACTCAGATAACCACAGAGATCCCTTATAGCTCTAAATCTATAGTCTAATGTGCATGAGAAATACAACATAGTCCTTTGTGAGATCCTGAGATGCAGATGGAGACAGTGTTGTGGGGATGCAAGATCATTGACAATGGAGGGTGGCTTTCTAGAGGAAGTGACATTTATGAAAGTCTGACAGGAAGGTTTAAATAATAGGAATTCAAAAGACAAGAATGGAAGGTTTTAAATAAGAATAGAAATTCAAAAGACCAGAATGGGGAGGACATTCTAGGAACAAAAACAGGCCAGCAGAAAATGTTAGATATGTACTGGAGATTGTAATACAAATAATCTTCAGTTAACTCAGCTCTCCCTCTTCTACTGCCTGTTTATATTATTATCTGGTTATATAAGGTAGGGTGAAGCAGCTAGGTAGCACAATGGATAGAACTCAGGTCCTAAGGTCAGGAAAACTCAACTTCATGAGTTCAAATCTGGCCTCAGACACATATTAGTGTGACCCTGAACAAATCACTTAACACTTTGCCTCAGTTCCTTATCTATAAAATGAGCTAGAGAAGGAAATAGCAAACCACTGCAGTATGTTTGCCAGTAAAACTCTAAATGGACTTACAAAGAGTCTCACATAACTGAATTGACTGAACAATAAGAAAAGGAGCCTGAAAAAATCAGTCTCAATTAAATGGAACTTCAGAAATCAACTAGTTCAACTGCCCTATGACAGACTTTTCCCTACAAAATCTTCATGTAGCAATAAATAATATTTAAATCAACATGACAAGGAAAAAATATGGACAAGCATATGCTAAATTGCACATTGGGAAAAAAATAAAAGCCAATAATTGTGTCTTTGCACTTTTATACATTAAAACATATCACAAAGTAATAATTGTAAAAAAGATCTAATACTAGGGGGAAATATAACAATAGAACAGAGAAGCCAAACATGCAACTAAACACATATAAAAGATTAGTGTTTAATAAATGCATAGAAAATAAAAACTGGGAAATGTAACAAATGTTTTTGTTGTAGCAAATGTTACATAGAATAGAGGGATTTCTGTTTTGTTTTGTTTTTTGTTTTTTGTTTTTTATTTTTAGCAACCCCCCTTGCTCTTGGCCTTATTAACTAAAACTGCTGTCTCTAAAGATTACTGGTGGTAGGGGCATTGGTGGTGGTGGTGATATGGACTTTCAGGCCTTCCCTAGACATCCCAAATTCCAAAAGTGTTCTATGTCAAAGGGGACATGAGAAATTCCCTTCTAGGACCATCTCCCACTGCCCCATCCCACTTTGGACTTTCCCCTAGATCTTCAATTAACATAGATATGTACTTCCTGGTTCTGCTCTGATTAGCATTTGGTGGTACCTAATGGAATCATCTTTTGAATTTCACAGATCATTCTTTAAACCCCCAACCTTGATGGATTACCTCATTCCTAATTCACCCCACCCCCCTTTTTCTTGTCCTGTAAACCCTACTGTGAAAGGAACATAAAATCCCTATGTTCCATAGCCTCAGGGAAGCAGTGTGCGACCTACACACTATTTCCTGGTCTCTCAACATGACTTCCAAATTAATAAATTTCTCTTTTTATATTTTAAGCTAAGTTTTGGAGTCTTGCATTCATTTTTCCCCATTTTTTTTTCAATTTTTATTGAATTAATTTAGAATATTTTTCCATGGTTACATGATTCGTTTTCTTTCCTTTCCCTCCTCTCTGCCTCCTCCCTGCCTCCTCCTGGAGCCCACGGGCATTTCCATTGGGTTTTACATGTATTATTGTTTAAAACCTATTTCCATATTATTACTATTTGCAATAGAGTGATCATTTAAAGTCAACATCCCCAATCATATCACCATTGAACTATGTGATCAATCATATGTTTTCTTTCTGCCTTTCTACTCTCACAGTTTTTTCTCTGGGTACGGATAAATCCCTCAGAATTGTCCTGGGTCATAGCATTGCAGCTAGTAGAGAAGTCCATTTACCTTCCATTGCATCATAGTGTATCAATCTCCGTGTATAAGGTTCTCCTGGTTCTGCTCCTTTCACTCTGCATCAATTCCTAGAGACCTTTCCAGTTCACATGGAATTGCTCCAGTTTATTATTCCTTTCGGCACAGTAGTATTCCATCACCAACAGATACTACAATTTGTTCAGCTATTCCCCAATCAATGAACACCTCCTCATTTTCCAATTTTTTGCCACCACAGACTGCGGCAATGAATATTTTTGTACAAGTCTTTTTCCTTATTATCTCTTTGGAGTACAAAACCAGTAGTGGTATGGCTGGCTCAAAGGGCAGGCAGTCTTCTATAGCCCTTTGGGCATAGTTCCAAATCGCCTTCCAGAATGTTTGGATCAATTCACAACTCCACCAGCAATGCATTAGTGTCCCAATTTTGACACATCCCCTCCAACATTTATTACTTTCTTTTGCTGTCATATTAGCCAACCTGCTAAGTGTGAAGTAGTACCTTGGAGTTGTTTTGATTTGCATTTCTCTAATTATAAGAGATTTAGAATACTTTTTCATGTGTTTATTGATAGTTTTGATTTATCTGAAAACTGCTTTACCCTTACTCATTTATGAATTGGGGAATGGCTTGCTTTTTTTTTTCTGTACAATTGACTTAGCTCCTTATAAATTGTAGGAATTAGACCTTTGTTAGAGGTTTTTGTTATAAAGATTTTTTCCCAATTTGCTGCTTCCCTTCGAATCTTGGTTACATTGATTTTGTTTGTACAAAACCTTTTTAATTTAATGTAATCAAAATTATTCATTTTACATTTTATAATATTCTCTATCTCTTGCTTGGTCTTAAATTCTTTTCTTTCCCATGGATCTGACAGGTATACTATTCTATGTTCACCTGATTTACTTATAATTTCCTTCTTTATATTTATTTACCTATTCAGAATTTATCTTGGTACAGGGTGTGAGATGTTGATCTAAACCTAATTTCTCCCATACTGTTTTTTAAAATTTTTCCAGCAGTTTTTGTCAAATAGTGTGTTCTTGTCCCAAAAGCTGGGATCTTTGAGTTTATCATACACTATCTTGCTGAGGTCATTTAGCCCTAATCTATTCCATTGATCTTTCCATCTCTCTCTTAGCCAGCACCATATTGTTTTGATGACTACTGCTTTATAGTACAGTTTAAGAAATGGTACTGCTAGGCCCCCCTCATCACATTTTTTTTATTAGTTCCCTTGATATTCTCGATCTTTTTTTCTTCCAAATGAACTTTATTATGATTTTTTCTAGTTCAATAAAAAAAGTTATTTGGTAGTCTGATAGGTATGGCACTGAATAAGTAAATTAATTTGGATTGGATTGTCATTTTTATTATATTAGCTCATCCTATCCATAAACAACTAATGTTTTTCCCAATTATTTAAATCTAGTTTTAATTATATGGAAAGCGTCTTGTAGTTGTGTTCATATAATTCCTGTGTTTGTCTTGGCAAATAGATTCCTAAATATTTTATATTGTCTAGGGTGATTTTAAATGGAATTTCTCTTTTTAACTCTTGTTGCTGAGTTGTGTTGGAAATATATAGAAATGTTGATGATTTGTGTCAGTTTATTTTGTATACTACATCTTTGCTAAAGTTGTTAATTATTTTCATTAGCTTTTTAGTTGATTCTCTAGAATTCCTTAAGCAGACCATCATATCATCTACAAAGAGTGATAGTTTAGTCTCCTTACTGCCTACTTTAATCCCTTCAATTTTTTTTCTTCTCTAATTGTTATCTCTAGCATTTCTAGTACAATGTTAAATAATAGAGGTGATAATGGGCATCCTTGCTTCACTCCTGATCTTATTAGGAAGGCTTCTAACTTATCCCCATTGTGGAAGATACTTGCTGATAGTTTTAAATATATACTGTTTATTATTTTTAGGAAAGGCCCTTCTATTCCTATACTTTCTAGTGTTTTCAATAGGAATGAGTGTTGTACTTCGTCAAAGGCTTTTTCTGCATTTATTGAGATAATAATTTGATTTCTGTTGATTTCATATGGTCAGTTATGTGGATGGTTTTCCTAATATTAAACCTGGAGTCTTGCATTCTTGCAAAGGGTAAGCTGTCCCAAACCTGGGGTTTTCACCCCAAAGCTTTCCCACAACAGAGGTGGTCATATTCAGTTATGTGCAACTCTCCATGACCCTGTTTGGGATTTTATTGGCAAAGACACTGGAGTAGTTTGCCATTTTCTTTTCTAATGGATTAAGGTATAAAGTGACTTGCCCTGGGCCACACAGTACTGTCTGAGACTGGATTTGAATTCAGGTCTTCCTTTATCCACTGAGCTCTATCCATTTGAAGCCATAAAATGATATGTAATGAGAGTCCAGACCTTATGAATAGGCAATGCATGTTCAAGCTGATGCAATCTGCAAATAGACACTGGAGAATGCACACGTATACTATCATTATTTCTTCCAATAATAATGTGTTAAGAAATGGACTTTTGACTAGTTGAATCAGAACTAGAAACACATATTGTAAAAAGGGGAAACTGGTTATGGTTGGACTGGATATTATTATTTAAAGGTGTGGTCACCAAGGAATTGAATTAACCAATTCCAAAATAAGAGAGAGAGAGAGAGAGAGAGAGAGAGAGAGAGAGAGAGAGAGAG
>NC_058133.1:117208600-117230977 GCF_016433145.1 Gracilinanus agilis
GAGAGAGAGAGAGAGAGAGAGAGAGAGAGAGAGAGAGAGAGAGAGAGAAACTCTGGCCTGGTCCGGAGGCCCAAACCAGGCAAGGCTTCAGGGGCCCCAAAAAAGGTAGAGAGGCCTCTTTTGAGGCTAGGGCCTCCAGAAACACCAAGGGAAGAGAAAGGGGGAGTCAGCCTAATTTACCCACATGACAATTCAAAAGGAAGTGGTCTGAGATCTCACCCAAGCTCCTTTAAGGCCAGATTCAAAACAAAATCCCCTCACAGGAAGTTACCATCATATTTAAAAGATAGCAGCTTTCCTCCCCTCCTCTATCCACCTCCAGTTTTACATGGACAAATGGCAGCCTCAACTTTGTTTCGCACTGCCCAAGGGGCAGTCACTTGTTTTTGATTTGTCATTTACTATCACATGTGGGTCACAGACCTCCCCCTCCCCACTTAATTCTAAGTTGGGTGGGGTGACATTATTCCTGGTGGCTAAAGTCTAAAGAATGAATGAAGGTGAACTAATTCCATTTACACAATATAAAAGATTCCTAGCAGGGAGAGGGAGCAGTTTATCCCTTTTTCCTTCCCTGGTATCTATTGAGTAGGAAGAGATGCAGTTGGGTGTCTGGGTGGCCTAGCAGCCTCTGGTTCTCTCTAATTTTGGACAATCTTGAACCTATATGCCCTTAACCCTGAAGGCTGAGAGAAGTAGTACCATTTCCAGAGGTCTGCTCTGCCCTACCTGAAACCATGAGTAGATGGTTTCTGTTCCTATTGTGTATATTCTTTCCTGCCAGAGGTAAAGGAGTATTAGAGATGGGACACACCAGTCTGAAACCACAGTTTCCTCAAAACCTCTAAATGTCTGGAGGGCCACCAGAACTCCAGAAGGTGGAATCTATGCCAGATTTCCCAGAACAGAGCCCAGGTAGCCAGCACAGTTCCAAACCAATGAGATGTAACCCAAAATCAGATTGATCCTTCATTCAAGATACTTCATCCCACAGACAAGGGAACAATTTTATCCACTGTGTGGCCACTTTTTGAATGAAACTTGATGGGGTGAATGCTTTGTAGCAACTACTTTTAGGTTAAGCCCATTCTTCTAAGAGACCAAAGTGATATAGGAAAGTGTGCCCTCTGAAAGTTTCCTCTTAAATATACCTTTGTAAATGCTAATTGGTATTCATTAGTTAAATGAGACCAGGGCACTAAAAACAGGCAGTTGATATAAGGGTGAATACATTTGATTGGGGGCTTGAGCCAATTCTCAGCAATAGAGAAAGATGGCCAATAGTCTCTCTGGGTAACCCTACACCTCTCAGGGAGATGGCTTTTGCTGGAGACTTAACTTGCTAATAAAAGTGGGAATTGTTTTAAGGACCTCAAGAGTTTATAAAAGCTACAAATGTACCAAAAACGAAAACAAGAAGAAAATAGTGAATGCTAACTACGACTACTGGCAAAGTAAAAAAATTAGTGGAAATGAATTGACTAAAGAATCCTACTGGAGAAAAAGAGTAACTGAAAAATTAGGATATTTTTTACACTGAGACATTTATTTAAATGTTTAAAAAGCAAATTTAAGTGATATTAATGTTTAACATGGTTTATAAAAATTCATTTAAATTTTAGAAAGGTTAACAGAATATATATGTATATATATATATATGTTAACCACTTTCAAACCAAGAAACCAAGAGCTATGTAAAACCACAATTACCAAGCTAGGTCATAAGCCAGAATAGAGATTATCCATTAAAGATTTTAAAATAAATAAAGCAAAAATTAGAAACCTAAACAAGCTCTGTCTTCTTCAAAATAGGGACTACAAGAGAGTATAAATTTACTCTGATGCTGTCATTGCTGAAAATAAGTATTTTTAGAACTCCAGTTTCATCATTACCTTCAGAATCTGTGCCATGTTTTTTGAAATATATTTAATATGGCAATACATTGTCTTTTGTGATTGAATTTAATATTTCTGAAATTGGCAGGTCTACTAAATAAAGTCAGGTAGGGAGCTAAGTGGTATAGGTGATAGAATATAGGTTTTAGATTCAGGAAGTCTTGTGTTCAAATCCAATTTTGGATATTTAACTAGCTGTGTCGACATGGAATCTAGAGTTCCCAAACTTGTAGCTTAGTGAGGTATGATGAACCAAGTTTAGAAATAGTTTGTAGGTTGGAGATCCCCAAAGCTTGTGCTTGTTCCCTGTTCCCGTGAGAATCCACCCTGAAGGGAATCTCAGGCTAGCAGTTGCAGACTGAATAATGGACCCCAGGGTAAATGCTAAATACCCTTTTGTCCTAGGTAGTCTTCCCCATTGTATCAAAGACCCTTCCCTGGAAGACTACCTGGGCAGGGACCATTCCTTTAGTATCCATAGGGTAAGCTGCCCCTTTCCCCTACACCCTAGCCTCTAGCTATGATTCCTTTCCCAAGCTTGATTGTAAATCCCATCCTTACCAGCATAATGTCAATCATCTTCCCCAGCCCCTGGATCTTCCCAAATGGTATATAAGTTCCCCAATTTCCTTTGTTCCTGGGAGTCCTCATCTAGCGAGGTGGCACTCCCAGGGGTATTAGGAAGCAGAGTGAAGCGGTGTTCATTTCTTAGACTCTGCACAAGCCACAGCTTTGCAAAAGAGGCCAGGTAGCCCTCATCCCACTTTCCCTTGATTAAAAAGAGTGGTTTTATGACTATTTAATAGTTCTGCGTTTTTTTCTAAGTTAACAAGTTGTACAATTGCCAGCCTTACTCTCCTCATACATGTCCAGTGGCAAGTGCTAAAATTCAAATTCCATTGACTTTTTGGCCCAAAAAATGGAGAGGAAGATTAAAGTGACTTTCTGGTGGTCACTGGCAAAATTGCTATAATCAACAGCATTTTAACCAAACATAGGAAGTTTCACATGAATTCCAAAAAGCAATTAGTAAAGATTCATGGTCATTAGGGTATAGTCAATTACAAGCTAAAAAATGTTAAGGATGATTATAGAAAGACAGCATGAAAAGAGTAGTTACAAAAATGAAGTAGAGGTAAGTAATGTCTTATTCCTTCTCTGTGAGCAAGGAATGGAAAAGGGAGCAATAAAGTTCCCTCTTTACAATAATTGATAATTTTCTATGCCTTCTAGGAAATTTGTATGTTAATAAATAGAAGCAGAGATGAGAAAAAGAAAAATAATTTTCTATTGGTCCCAACATGAGCCAATAAAGGACTAGGACCAGAATAAAAATACTATTGATGTCAGTTTCCCCCAGTTGGCCCCACTTAATCTGTGTTCTTGGTGGATGATCTCTACTGATTGATTTTTAGGGAAGAAATAACTGCTGCCCTCAAGTTGCAAATACTTCAAGAGCTTGGCTCTGAAGAAACTACAGTCATAAAAGCAACCACACTTCACCAGCCCATCTTTTCTTATACAACATAGATAGGGTAGAGTGGTGAATAGGGTTTTTTAACCATTCCTATTCCCCCTCTCCCCCCTTTTGGCTTCCTGGTACAATGTCTAAATGGATTTACTAGAAGGACACTCTTCTGCTCTGGAAGTTCTATCAAAAGACATAACTATGTATCTATATCTAGCTAGCTAGCTATCTGTCTGTCTATATATATCTATGTAGGTATGTATGTATTGTCAACATGAAATCTAGAAACTCCAAACTTGTAGCCTATTAAGATCAGATGAACCCCAAGTTTTTGGACTAGCTTGTAAGTTAGAGATTCCAAAGGTTATACTTGTTCCCTGTTCCCGTGAGAATCCACCTTGAAGGGAATCTCAGGCTAGCAGTTTCAGACTGAATAATGGACCCTAAGGTAAAAAGGATCCCCGTCAGATGGTGCCAACCCCAAGCCGAATGACTGTGTCAATCTCATAAACTGAAGGTCCGGAGCTCCATCCTCGAAAGGAGGGTGTGATACAGTGGGAGAGGCTTCTGGAGACAAGATGAGTTACTTGGCTTGGACTTGGTCTCACCTGACCAGGATTGTCTTTTACCTTAGGGTCCCATTATTCAGTCTTAAACTGCTAGCCTGAGATTCCCTTCAGGGTGGATTCTCATGGGAACAGGGAACAAGTCCAAGCTTTGGAGTCTCCAACTTACAAGCTAGTCCTAAAACTTGGGGTTCGTTAGATCTTACTAGGCTACAAGTTTGGGATTTCTAGATTCCATGTTGACAGTATCTATCTATCTGTTAGAGGTTCAGAAATGACAAATCATGAGGATGTTAAATATGTATTCAAAAGCTGATTCAAATGAACGAGCTGTTCATGGATCAGACTTATCTGGATATATTTTTAATATTTCACATGATTGATCTATACTGAATCTTTCTATTGGATTGGGATAAAAAATTGTTGGGCTTAGAAATTAAACTTCTATTAATGTCAAAGAACTACAGTAGCAGTCTGGAAGCTAGCAGGCAGGCTGAAAAGATCTTTTGAATCTTAAAAGCTTAAATTTATCATCTGAACCAGCAGGATGGAAATTGCTAATACTCAGGAAAGGTTCTTGGACTGAGTTCTGGGGGGAAGGGAGGTTTAACAAAGGAAACAGTATTTCCTCGCCACCTGGATCATTGTTTTTGTAATTAGACTTATATGCTTATGTAAAACTTTTGGTGCTTTCCTTTGTCTGTAGACTTCCCGGAAAACTCAATGATTATTTTCTTTTAAAATTAACGTCTAGGGCAATCTGGGACTCTTGATCTTGCCCTTGGTGTGCTTCTTCTCTCTCTCTCTCTCTCTCTCTCTCTCTCTCTCTCTCTCTCTCTCTCTCATTTCTTTTATGAGCTTAACTCTTAAGCCTTTTCCATCTGTTTGCCCAGTCCTTGGCTTCTCTTTTAGGTTATTAGAACCTACTTGTATTTTTAAAGGGGCTGGACATCTATCTATCTATCTATCTATCTATCTATCTATCTATCTATCTATCTATCTATCTATCTATAACCTTAGCCCTGTGTTAGATCTCTGTCTCTCTTCTCTGGAGATGCCCTCTAATCAACTTCCACCACAAACCATTTCCTCTGAGTAGCACACTCAGAGAAGCACGGGCCTGTGGCTAGTCCTCTTTCTAAAGACAAAGTAAACATTTTAAACAAATAAAGGTAAACAGCCTTTCCCAAGGCCCCAAAGAAAAAGTTTTGAAAGGAGATACAAAGTTATATCCTAGCAGAATTTCACACGGGGTAGGGGTGAGGGGGTGAGGAAGAGATGTGGTCTGTTTCAGCAATACAGCAGCTGTCTAGACACTCCTCAGAATGGAAGCTGGGACTCACAGTCTCACTCCCAGTTCTGGCTTTAATTCTTTTGGACGCTACCTCTCCTTGCACATCTGTCCTCCCAGATGTACATGGCTTCTCAAACCCATCATCCTTCAGTTACATACATCTTCTATGGTTTGTCAGGTGCTATTTTCTTTTCAAATTTGACTTCTACCTAGACAGAATGAAATGACTTTTGAAGGTCACCTAGAGACATGGTTAATCAGTTGTCTTTGCTCCCTTTTTAATTTATTCAAGGGACTTGTTTTTGGCCCACATAAAAGCAGGGGCTCTTAAATTGAGATCCACCAACTCAGATGTCTGTGAAAATTTGGGTGGAGAAAAATTACCTTCTTGTTTCAAAATAATTGGTTTCCTTTAAAATCCCATATATTATATTTTCTGCATTAAAATATATGCACAGAAAAGTGTGCATACTTCACCAGACTGCCAAAGGTGTCTATAACCCACAAAAGGGCTAAGAACTCCTGAACCCTTTGTTGAATTGAATAACATCCTTGGACTCATGGCTGAGAATAGTTCTCATCTTAATTTCGTGTTTAACATGCCATTCACCTCTTGCCAAAGGGATGATGAACTTAAGATGCAGAGAGAATGATATACATTTTGGATCATGACATTATATGAATTTAATTTGCTGAACTATAAATGTTTATCATGAGTGTGTGTGGTTTTTTTTGTCTTTTTAGTTGTCTAATGGGGGTGTGTGAAAGTAAGAGGAGTAGATTATAAATGCATGTAAAATATTTTTAAAGAATAACAAATAATTGGAAAAATCATATATCTTCATGGAGGAGAAAAGTAAAGATTCTAAAAGGCATAGATGAAGAGGAAGCACATTGAAGGCATGGGGGACAGCCAGTTTTGGTATTGACTTAATGTTCCTTTCTCAGTGATTTCTGGATTTGATCTGTCTGACTTCATGAAAATCTTACCAAAGCAGATTAGCAACTGCTAGGCAATTTAGTATCTTAGAGAGTTTTGTGGGGGCCCTGAGAACATAAGTCAATTACCCAGTCAGGTAACCAGTATTCATCAGAGGCAGCACTTGGACCCAGATCAGGAAGATCTCTCACAGTATGTATGTCTTTCTGGCAGCTTTGTCAGCTACCTCTCTGCCAGTGATATCTGCAAGAATTCCCTCTGCCTGAAGCTTATCACAACCCTTACCATTTATTCTAGAAGTAGGGAGGAAAGGTCTTTTAAAAACTTCAAAAAGGACAATGGTTTTAACCTTTAAAGAGAGGCAATCCTTGCTATTAGTATTAAACTTCATGTTTTAAAAGTTGCTTTCTGGAAGAATTCACAGATTTTTCAAAAAAGAAGTATATTCAGTTTTTAAGATATAGACATTAAGGCATAGAAAAGTCTAATTTTTATTTTCTAAGTGTACGGAGTGAATTATTCAAAGAATTCACTTCCACCTCCCCCCATATTCAATCAGGTGCCAAGGCCTGTCATTTCTATGTTTAAATATCTCCCTTATGTCCTCCCTTCCTTTCCTCTATAATGACACCAGCCTAGTACAAACCCCCATGCCTGAACTATAGTAATAGCCTACTGGTCGGTCTCTGTCTCAAGTCTCTCCTGGCTCTAGTCCATTTTTCACTCAGCTGTGAAACTGATCTTCCTCAAGCACAAGTCTGACAGGGTCTCACACACTTCAGCCTCCATTCAATAAACTTCTGGGGCTCTCTATTGCCTCCAGCATCAAATATGAAATCTGGTTTGGCTTTAAATCCCTTTACAACCTCCAGTCTTCCTATACAGCACTGGCCTTCTTATTCTTCAGACAAGATACTCCATCTCTAGTGTGAAGGGTGCTAGGTGTAGCTGCTCTTTTCTTTTGACCCACATGTGCCTACATGGGTCTGTCTAGATAGGATTCAAATGGAGACAAAAATAACAAACATGTCTAGCAGGGACTTTTTTGAGGAGAAGGACCCTTTTTTATTCCAAGCACTTAGCAAAGTGTCTGGTACATAAATGAAGTGCTTTATAAGTGCTTGTTGACTTGAAGGAAATTGATTTAATAAACAAATATAGCTAATCTGTTCTACCTTTCTATTACTTTTTCTATTGTTTTGCACCTAATCTGATTAGCTTGTTTTATTCTTTTTGCCATTATCCTATTGTCTTAATGCTTGGTAATGTAGCTTAATATCTGGTCCTGAGAGACCACCCCCCTTCCACTGTACTTTTTTTTATTATTATCCTTGAGATTCTTTTTTTTAACCTTTACCTTCTGTCTTAAAATTAATACTAAGTCTCAGTTCCAAGGCAAAAGAGCAGAAAGTGTTAAATAATAGGGATTAAGTGACTTGCCCAGGATCACAAAGCTAGGAAAAATTTGAGGCCAGATCTGAACCCAGGTCTTCCCAATTCCAGGCCTGGTTCTCTATCCAATGAGCCACCTAGCTGCCCCTACCCTTGATGTTCTTGACCTTTTATTCTATATGAATTTTATTTTTTTCAAACTTATAAAATACCCCTTTCATAGTTTGGTATGGTGTTGTATAAGTTAATTAGGAAGTATTATTTGTTTTTATCCTATTGTCTCAATATACCCATGAGCAACTAATACTCTATTTAGATATGTTTTTATTTCTGTATCACACTTTCTTCATAATTTCCTAGCAGTTTGGCCTCTCTTGCCCGTCTCATGCTTTACCTTGCCATTTTTTGTCTATATACATTTTGCAACATTACAGGAGATATGATAGAATCTCAACTCCTTGAGGTCAGGGACCATGTTTTGGTTTTCTTATTGTATCCCTAACATTTTACACATCTATATGAATATAACAGGCACTTAAATTGTATATTTGTCAAGTTTACAGTGCACATTTCCCATCTGTTTGACACTCTACTATATACTATACTTGGGGTATCATAACTACAATTAATTTTTGGAACTTAGAAGCAATCAATGAATCTTCAAAAAATTTCGGTGAGAAACTTTTCAAAGAATGGTTTGGGGGCAGCTGGGTGGCTCAGTGGATTGAGAGTCAGGCCTGGAGACAGGAGGTCCTGGGTTCAAATCTGACCTCAGACACCACCTAGCTATGTGACTCTGGGCAAGTCATTTAACCCCCATTGCCTTGCCCTTACCACTCTTCTGGTTTGGAACCAATACATATTAGTGATTCTAAGATGGAAAGTAAGAGTTAAAATTTTTTTTTTTACAAAGAATGATTTCTACTTCTGAAATTAAATTCTTCACTTATCCAGTTCCAGATTAAAAAAAAATTCTAGAAAACTAAAAAAAAAAAATTCCAAATTAATACTACTGGCAACCAAAGTTTGTTCTACTTATATCTGGCATCGCCAATAGTAGTACTTCCTCCATCTAAGAAAAGGCTAAATAAAGGAGGTAAAGAATGTTACATAGACAATGATGTGCATTTATTTTTTCATTTATTTATTTATTTGTTTGTTTATTTTAGAATATTTTTCCATGGTTCCATGATTAATGTTCTTTCCCTACCCTCTTCCCTCCCCTACTCCTGTAACTAACGAGCAATTCCACTGGGTTTTACATGAAGACCTATTTCCATATTATTAAGATTTGCAATAGAGTGATCATTTAGAGTCTACGAACCCAATCATATCCCAATGATTTGCACTTAGATTTGTAACTAGGAGCTTAAAATTTCTGTCTGTTTCTATCAGTTCTGTGCCTCAAAGTAGCCCTACCCA
This sequence comes from Gracilinanus agilis, assembly GCF_016433145.1. Classification (NCBI taxonomy): domain Eukaryota; kingdom Metazoa; phylum Chordata; class Mammalia; order Didelphimorphia; family Didelphidae; genus Gracilinanus; species Gracilinanus agilis. Next base: position 117,217,579 of record NC_058133.1, read on the forward strand.
CAAAACTTAAAATCCAAGGAGAATAGAAGGGATGAAAGGGGAAGGGGAGGTTGGAAAAGGATATGACATACTCCTCAGAGACCAAAAACTTGAACTCAAATTCAAAGGGCAGAATGGCAGTAGCAGGTTCTCCTTGGTAGGGTTTGAAATTGAATTCATTCTCCTAACTTTGAAGAAAATCAATCAGAGGTCCCTGTCAGTGATAGGACATTGAATAGAAAGGTATTGCCTCTAGGAGTTTCTGTATCTGAGTTTAAGCCCTGTGAAGTAAAGAGGAGCAGAAATTTAGGATAAGTTCATCAGTCCTTCATCTAATACTTGTCATTTCTCTATTCGGTGAGGTAAATATCAGTTGACAGCTGTGCTATATTTCCTATTCCTTACATGCTCAAGAAAATCCTGGGTTCAGCATATAGAATGGTTTCTACATGCTATCTGAATTTAGGAATAGCATGCTTAAGTGTAGGAATGCTATTGGATCACAGGAGGGGACATGTCCTATTGTGTATCATTTATTGATTCTCTGTTAAAAGTAAAACTGTATTACAGTATCCTAAGGTTTGTTCAAATGGGGGCCAATTCCCATATGCCAGGGTCATAAAATAAGATCTCAGTCAAATATAGAAGATACAGGGAAAAGGCAGGATTCCAGTTGGGTGGGAATTATTCTGATTGAGTAAATCTACAATCACTATATGTTTAGACATAATAACAATAACACACAATAACTCAGACAGTAACACAGGGAGAGATGGAACTCAGGAATAGGTCACTTACTCTTTGAAAACTATATGAAGTAGATCACTTCCCCTCAGAAGGGTAAGCATATTTAACCACTAAGGCAAACATGAAACTTTAAGAGTCTAGATCCTTTATGGTTAACTGGGAATAGAATAGTGGCCAGCAACAGCACTTCATGGTTAAAGATGGATAGGCTATTAAGCTGCTCCCTTGGTATACATATCTTGGACTGACACTGCAAAAGAACAATGAGTTGGGCCCAGAACTGGAGGAAGAGAACGGGCTGTACTACATGTGGAAGATTGTACAATGATTCTGGCAATTCCAAGCAGCAACTTGAAAAACAATCCATGTTTAGCACTAATTTTCTTGCTTGTGAAAAAGGAAATGCCAAAATTGCTTAAGAAACAAAATACCTGGGGCAGCTGGGTAGCTCAGTGGAGTGAGAGTCAGGCCTAGAGACAGGAGGTCCTAGGTTCAAACCCAGCCTCAGCCACTTCCCAGCTGTGTGACCCTGGGCAAGTCACTTGACCCCCATTGCCCACCCTTATCACTCTTCCACCTATGAGACAATACACCGAAGTACAAGGGTTTAAAAAAAAAAAAAGAAAGAAAGAAACAAAATACCAGTAACCCAAATGGTAACAAAAAAACTTCAGGTAGACATAAGTAGATTTCTGGTGTTACCAACAACTTCTATTTCAAAAGTGATATAAGAAATATCTTTCTAATATTCATGATCAGACATACAAAGTAGGCTGATTATGTAGTGAGAACAAAGGGTAGTAGATGGACAGCTGAAATGCTATACTAGTATCCACATAGTGTTAGAAGACCTAAAGGAAGGCCATCAACACATCCAGCTAATCTCCCATGGAGGATTTATGGGAGGAAATGGACAAGTCTTACAGTATTTTAATATATGAATGGGGTCAGGGGCAATGTATTGATATTGATGAGATCATAGCTCTACTGAAATACTAAAGAGGTACTTACCTACTTGAACCGTACCTGGAGATTGGCGATTAGAATGGGGGTAAGGTCTGAAGCAAGAGAAACTTGTGTTTCAGGGTTATTCTAGATTAATATCTCATCAAAGCACCTAAACATATAACAACCAGTGCTGTAGAACAGGGAAAAAAGAGGAAGAGGCTGGTCATGCTTCAAAATAACATTTGGTATTGCAAAGATGCTTTCTTACCTCTAATGATCCTAATGTCAAGGATAGCAAAAATTTACTCATATTTGAAACTGGTCAACAAATGTTGCTATCCTAAAATGTTGTGAATATTTTACATCATTCTCCTGGCCTTTGTTTTCTAAAAATTACATCATACATCAACACACTAAGCCTGACTTTTTGCCACTCCATTCTCACTGATTTCAAGCAAAGTTTAATTACTGCAAATGATCACATGAAACTGGTCATTTAAAATCTTTTTCTTAAATTTCACAAGTTGCCATGATAAAAAAAAAACTCATCACTTAATGATCAATTTTCTAATAAAATCTGTTTGTCCATATTTAGTTCATCTAGTGCTTGGACAGCAATATTTCCAACTTAGTAGAACCTACTGAAGCTTGTGCTCCATTGGTATTGTATTTGAGCATCCAGAAGCACTTCCCTATCAGGATGAAATGTTGAACTAAAAGTTCAACATACACAAGCTTCTTTCTTAAAAGTAACTATAAGTGTTTGCAGAAGAATATATGGAGCAGCTAGGTGGCTCAGTAGATTGAGTCAAGCCAGGAGATGGGAGGTCTTGGGTTCAGATTGAGTCTCAGACACTTCCCTAGCTGTGGGACCCTAGGCAAGTCACTTAGCTCATATTGTCTAACTCTTACCATTAAAAAAAGAAGAATATATAAAATGCATGTGCATTTGCTTTTATGATATTCTATTTTTTTGGTGGTGGATAATGATAATGATGATATTGCAAGATAACATTTACATAGTGCTTTAAGGTTTGCAAAACACTTTTCATGTTATCTTATTCCATCCTCATAAACTTATGATTTAATGCAAATATTATATATATTATGATATAATGCAAATATAAAAAAGAACTAAGGATGAAAGAGGTATGCTGCTTTCCTGGGATCACAAAGCTAGGAAGTATCTGAGGTTAATGTCTGTGGTAGGATTTTACTTTGGGCCTTACTGACATCTTGTCCAGCACTGTACCCAGCCACCTAGTTAACAAAGAGGAATTTGTTCTCCTAAAAAAATCTGAAAAAAAAAATCCCAAAATATTAATAATGATTGCAATTCTCATGTATATACTATTTAAGTATTTTCCCTAAAACAACCTTATTAATAAGTAGGTAGTGAAATATTATCCATATTTTATAGATCAGGAAACTAAAACTCTTAAAAAAGAGGCTTAGTGATTTATCCACAGTCAACCAGTGGAAACCACTGAGGTCTTCTGGAACCAAATGCCATGTTCTTTCCTATATATCAGGATCTACTGTGATCAATCTATTGAATTCAAGATCTTCCAGTGTCTGTTTCTCAACTTTGGTATAATTTGTCATAGTATTATTATCCAATGGTATTAGATAGATAAAAAAGTAATTAGAAAATAATCAAAATAACTCATTATTTTAAAGCATATAGTGTATACTTTCTAAAAACAAAACACATCCATTTCTCAATGTTATGATTATGTCAAATGAATGTAATTTTGAGAGAATGACAAAAGAACTAAACTGAGCCTTCATAACCAGTGATTTATGTCATGATTTAAATAAATTTTATTTAAGCCAAATCTCTTTCTAATCACACTGAAGAATTAATAGATCTCCTCAAAGGCAAGTGCTTCTCCCCATTCCCCACCCTCCCAAGTCCAGCACTTAGCAAGGCTGTTTGAACACAATAATCACTCAGTGTACGGTTAATTTTACTAAATTTAGAGGCAGATTAAGGAACAATATAAGGAAGTACTTTCCAGCAATTAAAGCTGTTAAAAAATAAACTGAGCTACTTTGTGAGGTACTAAACTTTCTACATTACCCAAAGTATTTAAACAGAGATCATATAACCACCTGGCAAAGATATCAGGGAAAGTACATCTAGTTTGGGTGAATGGCTGTTCTAAATTAGGGGCCTGAACATTTTTTGATTGTGCAATTATCAGTTCAAACTGTTCAATTTGGTGTATTGGGTTATTCATACTTATAAAATCAAATTATTCAACTGAAAATTCTGTCCAAAGTTACTAATGATATAATTGTCACATCTAATGGCTTTTTCCTTAATCCTCATCCTTCTTGATCTTTATGCAGTCTTTTACACTTTTTCTTTCTTAATCTTTATGACAATACTCTCTCCGGTTCTCCCCTTCCTTGTATAAGCTCTCTCTTTCAATCTCCTTTGCTTGATCTTCATCCAGGTTTCATCTGATAACTTTGGGTATTCCTAAGTCTCTATCCTGGTTTCTTTATGATTTTATCTGGTGATCTCCTAAGTTTCCATGGATTCAATTGTCATCTCTGTTCTCAAAGGATTCTAAGATCTATTTATTCAGTCTCTGTTCTGACCTATAGTCTTACATTTCCAATGGCTGTGGCATGCCGGATGTCCATAAACATTTTAAACTCAAGATATCCAAAACAACTCACTAGATTTTCTCCCAAAAAAATCCTCCTAATTTCTCATTACTATCAAGGGAACTATCATTCTCACAGTAACCCAAGAGTCATCCTCTTCTGTTTATTTACCCCTGCCATATCCAATCAGTTGCCAAACCTGTCATTTCTATTTTCTTAACATCTCTCATATATTTCTTTCTTTCCTCTGATATTGCTACCATTTTGGCACAGGGCCTTCCTCATTTCATGCCTAGACTATTGCAATAGCTTGCTGGTTGCTCTACCTAACCGAAGTCCCCATTCTAGCCCATTCTGCACTCAGCTATAAAAGTAATTTTCCTAAAGAGAAGGTCTATGTCACACACACACACACACACACACACACACACACACACACACACTTTTCTCCCTCTGCCATTCAATAAATTCCAGTGGCTCTCTACTTCCTTCAAGATCAAACATAGAATCTTTCCAATAAAGCTTTTCATAATGTGATCCCATCCCTTTTTCCGGTCTCCTCACACCTTATTCTCTGATATAGTTTACAATTGAGTGCCATTGACCTCTTTGCTATCCCTTATGCAAATGTTCTATCTTTCTTTGGATATTTTCATTAATGCCAAGAATTCTTTCCTTCCTCATGTCTATATCCTGGCTTCTGTGGCTTCCTTTAAGTCTCAGCTAAAATCCTACTTTCTGCAAGAAAGTCTTTCTGAGTCCTTATTGGTGCATGTCCTCTGTTGGGGATGTTGTCTTTATTAGATTGTGAGCTCCTTGAAGACAGGGGTTGTTTCTTCTTTCTTTGTATCTTGTGTTTAGCAGTGTCTGGCACACTGTAGGTCTAAGTAAATGCTTGACTTGATTCTGTACAATCCAGTATCATCCTTGACTCCTTTACACATATTTACACATTGATTCTGTTGCTGTAAATGTAGTTTTTTTTTTTAATTTTAGACCCTTAACTTCTGTGTATTGACTTATAGGTGGAAGAGTGGTAAGGGTAGGCAATGGGGGTCAAGTGACTTGCCCAGGGTCACACAGCTGGGAAGTGTCTGAGGCTGGATTTGAACCTAGGACTTCCCATCTCTAGGCCTGACTCTCAATCCACTGAGCTACCCAGCTGCCCCCTTGTAAATGTAGTTTTGCAACACTTTTCATGTATACCTTCTATAGTATCTCCAAGATCAAATACAAAATCCTGTTTGGCTTTTTGAAGTCCTTCACAACAGATGCTTCCTATATTTTCTAACTTCACTCCCCTCTATAATCTGGTGACATTGACCTTGATATTCCTTACATTCCATTTCCAGAATTCATCTCTTTGCCCCAGGCATGGAAGGCTTCCCTCACCCCCATATATGTTTCCTGTCTTCCTTGGATTCTTCAAGACTTGGATCAAATCCCATTTTCTAAAAACGGCTTTTAAACTACAACTTTTGAGTCTCAATTTGGTCAGATTTTGAGTATGCTCTATGTGTAAGAGAACTCAGGAATGCATCGATATTTAAGCCTTTATTTAATGTCCTGCTGATATGCAAATTGTAAGTCTTCCATTCAGAAAATAAAACTTTAGTGTTAAAAGAGATTTTCCTTTTAATTAATAGAAATATGCTACTAACTCACCCAGTTGTTGGAAGGTTCTTTCTATTCCCATTGTTATATGCTTAATATGATATAATGGGCTTGAATTTAGGAAGACCTGGGTTCATATGCTATTGCTGCCACATATTGTTATTAACTAAAACAAAGATTGAATTTCAGTTGATTTGTATAAGTTTGCCTGCTCACCCTATGCAATTGATTTTGTCAAAATCAAAAGGAGCGTTCAGAGTTCACACTGAGCACTGTTCCAAAGAGCAGAGCTCCTGAGTGCTATATACTTAAAGAAAATCTGGGGGCCAAGGTTTGGATAGTCTGGGGATGTATGTACTTGTGTCCTGGTCAGGTCATAAAGGACGTTAAAGGGCCTATGCTTGATGCAAAAGAGAGATTGGGAAACTACATGGTCTTGGGAAGTGTAACAATGGATACAGGGAATGATAGAGTCATATTAGAGAAAAGCTTCTGAATTTGGCTATGTGGGAAATGTAGAATGCAATCTATTTTCTACCCTCTAATTGATTTATCACATACTCTATTGGGCCATGCCTTGGTATGCTGGAGGCCTCACTTTGGAAACTACTGTTCTTGATAACTCTCAAGTTTTATTCCAACTAAGATTCTATTTTTTTTTTTTAGTCAGTGACTTTCAAATTAAAAAAAAAAAATGGATTGCTCATCCATTTGGAAAACCCTACTTTCAGAAGTTGACAGAGAAAATTCTTGAAAACTGAAAATTCTTATATTATAGACTATATTCAATTTCTAGTATTTACTACATTCAAATATAATGTGTAAAGGCTAGTATATAACAAGGAAGGAAAGTACTTTTTTAAAAGTATGAGCACAAACTTTATAGCAAAACTTGTTTCACATAGACCAATAAGAACATTATATTCAAACTTAATGGACCTCAAACAGTCTTTGTTCCTCTAAGGTGTTATATAATTTCATATTGGCTATGCATTTAGTCTTCATGAAAATGTAATTAAAACAAATCCTATTAAAGAGTGTCATTTTGCTTTAAGGTAATATTCAGTATTCCTATGGCCTTTATGGTAAGTGCCCTACCTGGAAAGGTATTTTAAAATTTCAGCTAAGAATCCCTGCCCTTCCCCTCACTATAGGATGAAAAATTCATTACCCTGAGGCTAATTTGGTGATAAGCCTCTCTGGATTTACCTATGCTAATTATCAGAGAACATATAAATCACAAATCCATGCTCAGTATTTTTAAAAATTACAGCTGAATATTGTAATCAATAGTGTTGTAGCAGTAGTAAGAAAGAAAATTTAAATCTTTCGTGTTGGATACTTAACTTTTTGATACTGTCCAAGTCATTTAACTTTTTTTCCATTCTATGTCAATATTTAAAAATCATTTTCTGACATTTTGTGATCCATGTCTGTTCCCTCCTCCCCTCCCTTATCCTGCCTGCTCCCTGTAATCTCTCTTGCGTGTCTATAAATAGTTACTTAACTCTATTTCCTAATGAACTCTTAGTTAATGAATATGTCTACACCCCTCCCAAGAAAGCAAGTAATATGATATAGGTTGTATATGTGTTATCACACAATACACATTTCCACATTTCATATCGTGAAAGGAGACACATATCACTTACACTAGAGAAAAATTCATGGAGGAAATAAAGTGAAGAATAGTGTACTTCAATTTACATTAGACACTATCAGTTCCTTCTACGGCAGTGGATAGCCTTTTTCAGTCATTGGAGTTGTCCTGGACACCTGTATTGATAATAGTCAAGTCATTCACAGTTGGTCATTATACTTTATTGTTTTTACTGTAGTCAACATTCACTTGGTTCTGTTCACTTCACTTTGCATCAATTCTTATGTCTTTCTAGGTTTTTTTTTTTGTGATCACCTTGTTTATCATTTCTTATGGCACAACAGTATCCCATTACAACTTGTTTAGCCATTCCTCAATTGATAGACATCCCTTCAGTTTCCAGTTCTTTGCCACCACAAGAAGTTTCCACATATATGTATATTTTTTTTGGACAAGAAGATTCTTTTCTCCCAACTTTGTTCTCTTTGGGATACAGATTTATAGCTAGTAGTGCTATTGCTGGGTCAAAGTGTATGCAGAATTTTGTGGCTCTTTGGGCATTGTTCCAAACTGTTCTCCTGAATGGTTGTATCAGTTCACAGCTCCACCAACAGTGTATTAGTGTCCCAATTTTTCTACATTCCCTCCAACATTTGTCATGTCCCTTTTTTGTCATATGAACCAGTCTGATAGGGTGAGGTGGTACCTCAGAGTTGTTTTCATTTTTCTAATTAATAGTGATTTGGAGCCTTTTTCCAAAAGATTAATGATAGTCTTAATTTCTTTATCTGTGAATTTCATGTTCATATCCTTTGACCATTTGTCAACTGGGAAATGCTCTGTATTCTTAAAAATTTTGACTCATCTCTCTAAATATTTGAGACACAAGGTCTTTGTCAGAGACCTTTACTACAAGAAAATGTCTCCCATTTGTTGCTTCCCTTGTAATCTTGGTTGTATTGGTTTTGTACATACAATAACTTTTTAATTTAGTGTGGTCAAAGTTACCTAATTTACATCTAATAATGTTCTGTATGTTTGGTTTAGATATACAATTTTCCTTTATTCATAGATCTGACAAAGTATGCCATATCCCTCTAATTTGTTTATGGTATCACAGTTTATTTCTATATCATGTATCTAATTCAGTCACTTAACTTTCCCCAGCCTCAGTTTCTTCAATTGGAAAACAGAGATGATAACACCTATCTGAAAGGGTTAAAGATCAAATAAGATAAAATATGTAAAGCTCCTGGCAAATTGTAAAATGCTACATAAATGTAATTACCTCTGAACCTAATACTAGTAGAGGTTTCTTGAAGGCTAACATAGAACAAATGCTGGCAGGTTCCATGCGAACAGCAATGTGACACGAGCATTGGGATAACTGAAACTCTCTTTTGTTTCTCTGTCCCTAAATGGACCTGGCTTCTTTCCAGTACACATGTTGCAATTTAGGAAGAAAGGGGAATTCTTGTTGCCCTAACAAAATGCCTGATTGATCATTACTTTTCCATTTTTCTAAAATTACATTGCTTGTCCCCTCCCAATACTACTAACTTTTAAGGGACCAGCTCAGATTCTATTTATTCTACCACAAACCCAACTTCTGTAGGTATTCCTGGCCAATGACTTTCCCTTCTCTCAATTCTCTTGGCATTTCTGTTCAATAAAACAAATTTGGCACCCATTTTCCTAATGCCTTGCACTATTTTTTTCTTAACCTTGTCTTATCCTTCTATCTAAATAAACATATAAACAGAGACATTTAATATGTCATTTGGACAGCATCTAGCATAGTTGTGTTCATGCGACAGGTACAAAATTCCTTAGTGGTTGCTTGTTCATAAGGCTGATTCAAAAGATTATAGTGAAAGCATAATTTTAAGTTTTATTATATTTTGTATTCATGAACAACAATTTTGGAACAATATTCATGAGAAATAATTTGGTTCCACAGAAAGTCTGAGGCCAGAATCCTGTACTTCAGAGTTGGAAGGGACCTCAATTGCCAGTTAGTCTAACTCATACACAAAATGAATTCCCACTAAAACATCATATTTAACAAATGGTTTTTAAACATTTGCCTGAAAAAGCTACAAGGAAGAGAAAATCGCCACCTCCTAAGGCAGCTCAACCTGCTTTTGGATAGCTCTGTTAGGTGGCTCAGTGGATGGAACCCTGAGCCTAGAGTCAGGAAGATCTAAGTTCAAATTCAGTCTCAGGCATACTAGTTCTGTTTACTCTGGACAACTCACTTTGTCACTGTATCCTTAAATTTTAAATGATAATTATAATAGTACCCACTTCCCAAATGTAGCAATCCAGGTATACATTAATTGTGATATTATTTTAAGAAGTATTCAAAAAAACTTAACTCTTATACTGCTAATGATTGATCTCTGTAATCTTGAGTCAAATTGCCAAATCCCTAGCCCTTCCCTAAGGTTACACCCCAGAAGAGAGTCAGTTATCTCAGTCTCCTTACTTTTCCTTCAATGATCAATTAACATAGGTATCAAACATCAGTAGATACCTTAGGCCATATCCACCCTGGATCCTGATCTTAGCTCTACCTATTGTTTCAGGTTTTAGCAGTTTGCATTTTATGATGATTACCTCATAATGTTAATGTATCAGGCCACCAGCCTCTCCCCTTTCCCCCATACTGTTGTAACCCCAATAAAAGTGACAAGACATCAGTTGGCAAGAGAGCTCTTAACCATCAGAGCTCCTAACCATGAAGCTCTTGACCATCAGAGCTTACTCGCTGTCTGTCTACCTTATGCCAAAACTTTGTGTCTGCGTATCTTTATTCTCGCCTTATATTCTCTTTCCATTAATCCTTAACCCATAACCCATTTTCACTCAGTCCTTGGTTCCCTTTTCTAAGTGTCTAACCCACTAGGAATCTTCGTGAAGCTGCTGGACGGCTTCACCAAAATTGTTGTGAGATTCAAAATGAATTAAGATTTGTGAAGCATTTAGCACAGTGTCTGGCATAAAATAGGTGCTTATAATGTTTACTTTCTCAATGCTATTCCTGACATCAAGTCTAAATTTGCTACTTTGCCATTTCAAACATCCACCACTCCTGGCATTTTCTTCTGAAGACAAACAGAAGTATAATTCTTTTTCCATCTGATTGACCTCCAAAAAGTTGAAGAAAGGCATCATACTTCCCCATACCTACCTCACAGCCTTCTCCATGCCTAACATCCCTAGGTTGTTTCAGTTGATCTGCCTATGACAAACTCTTAATTTCTTCATCCTCCTTATTGTCTTCCTCTGTTCTGTAGCTTATCAGTGTCCTTCTTAAACTGTTATGCCTAGTGGTGAGTATGATATTCCAGATGAAGTCTGATTAAGGAAGACAGTGGGGAAGGAGGGGGCCATCAGCTCTGAATTCTTGGAAACTAAGTACCTCCTAACACTGCACAAGATCTCATTCATGTTTGGCTTTCATATAGCATTACTTGTTCACTGAACTTGCAGTTTACTAAAAGTGCCATTTAAAAAATTTTAATTATTTTAATTTTAAATAATTTTCCCATGTTAACATGATTCATTTTCTTTCCCTCCCCTCTTTCCTTCAACCTCTCAGAACCAATAAGCAATTCCAACAAAAAATTCCAGTTTTTGTTTTGTTTTTTTTTTTTAACTGCAAACAATGCCTCTCATCTTGGACTTGTGCAATTGAGTCTTTGAATCTAAAATGTAAGACTATATTTATACCTATGGAATTTCATAAATTTATTTGGCCCAATGCTCTGACCAGTCAAAATCTTTTTTGTTCCTTATTCTCAACCAACATGTTGATCCATCATTCCCAGCTCCCTTTGATGAACATTCCATTTTCAGTCACTTTGTCAGTCACTGATTTAAAAGGAAAAGGGTTAAATAGCACAGGGCCACACATACTTCACAGGAGACCTCCTGCCAAGCTGATCCTGAAAGTTAAATATTAAGACTTCGGTTCAAAACCTACCTCAGCCACTTAACAGCTGTATGACTTCAGGCAAGTATCTTTATTGGACTTCAGTTTCCTTATCTCTAAAAAGAATAGATTGAACTAGATGACTTGAGTTTCTATCCAGATCTGAATCTATAATCCTATGCTCTAAAGCAGTGATTCCCAAAGTGGGTGCTACCGCCCTCTAGTGGGTGCTGCAGCGATTCAGGAAAGCGGTGATGGCCACATGTGCATTTATCTTTCCTATTAATTGCTATTAAAATTTTAAAAAATTAATTTCCAGGGGGCTAAGTATTATTTTTTCTGGAAAGGGGGCAGTAGGCCAAAAAAATTTGGGAACCACTGCTCTAAAGGAAGCAATGTTAGCATATCCTTTTCCAACAGTGACAATCTTCAAACAGCACTCTTATAATGTAGGTAGACTTTATTTCCCATTTCTCAGGAAAAAGTTACAGTTCTAATTCATCTAATTGATTCTGAAAAAGGAACATTCTTGATACTCCCACTTTTTCAGCTGAAGTGCTCTGAATATTTATATGCCCCTGACATTCCATTGTAATTACTATACCTTAGGTCAATAATATTACCTCCTCAGAACATTTAGCAAATATGGTTCTTACTAATTAATATGGTAAGACCCAAGTTGGAGTAGCTCAAGAAGGTCTATATTAATTTTAACAAAAACTGTTCACTGCCTAGTCACTCCTTCAACAAACATTAAATATACCTATGTAGAAAGCCCCCTGTGTGAGAGATTGTGAGAGAAGAAAACATAACTTTGTTCACAACATAAGTACAGATTTTTTTTCTATAAAGGTCTGCTAATTTATACTACTTCTAGGAAGCAAATTCAAAGAGGAAATAGATACTTTCTCTGAATGAAAAGAAATATTTTGTAATATTACTTTATCCCTTTCAAAGAAGCAAAAGCAAAATAAATTAGAAAAGTAGGGCACTGATATCTATTATGGGTCATGTGAAACAGGACCAGAACATTATAGCAATCAGGGCAATATCCAGGGCAGAAGAAGAATAATCCTCTCTACAGGCAGAGGAAGCTGAAACTGGAGACTGGAAGAGAAGGATGGAATCCAAAAACAACTATTGTCCATTACCAGAAGCACCAATACCCAAGGGGCTGAGATGAGGGGTGGTCAGTTTGCAAATCAAGGATTGAAGTCAAGGGAATCTGTTGAAAATCACAAAGTTGATATGAAAGGAGTACAAGGCCAACGAGTCGTCAGCTCAACCTGCTTACAAAAAACTTAGGTCTTGTTTTAATTTTGGAGGCTTTCATTACCATCCCTGATGGTCTTGTGGTGAACCCTTTGCTCAGACAGCTCCCAAAACTAACAATATAAAACAGTTATAGAAGAAAAGGTTGGCATTCCTTTGTTTGCAAACTCCTATTCTTGAAAGTCTCTGAAAAGGGGCACTACACACTTCAAGGGATTTCATGAAAATATTTTCTATAGTCCACAGTAGACATGTCTATCTTTTCCTGTCCAAGTTTAAATCTTATGTTAGGTACCATATAAGGCATATATCCCAACTTCAGAATACTAGAAGGTTCCCTGGAAAACCTAAAAGCTTCAATCATCATTCAACATTTATTAAGTATCTATTATATACTGGATACTGGGAATACAAAATATACTCTGCCAAACTGATATTCTTAAAGCCAAAGTCTGACAATGTCATTCTCCTGCTCCAGTAGTTCCCTTCAACTTCTAATATAAAATACAAATCCTTGTTTTGACACTTCAACAGTCCTTTACAATCTAGCACCAGCCTTCCCTTCCTAATTTACTGCATATATCTCTCTTTAAGAAACTGGCCTATTTCCTGATCCTCACAAAACTCTATCTCCTACCTCTGTACTACTACAGATATATATATATATATATATATATATATAT
>NC_058133.1:117255967-117288279 GCF_016433145.1 Gracilinanus agilis
ATATATATATATATATATATATATATATATAACCTGAGTTATCAAGAAAAAAATCATTTAAGAATAGAAGAGTATATCATTTTTGGAAAGATTTCCAGCAAAAATAGTTTTAAAAGGGTGTTTTTTATACTTCAAGTGGTAAGTTTTAGTTTTATGAAAAATTCATTAAAAAGGTATTAATAATAATTCCCTAATAAGGCATTATTATATTAAGTATGTAGCATTCTATTTTTAAATTTATTGTTCTTTTGTACAGACTTTGCTGAAACAGAAATAAAGCTTACTTTGTTCACTCTTTTTAAATGTTAATGGAATCCAAAGAACTCAAAATGATTTCTTTTCATTCCAGGTGCTACAAAGTACACAGATAAAGACAATGGGGGAATGCTCGTCTGGTCTCCATATCATAGCATTCCAGATGCCAAATGTAAGTCAGTATCTAAATTTGACCTGTTTTTATTTAACATAAAGCAGTCTATCCAATGAGATAATATACGTAAATTTGGGGGACATTAATGTACCATATAAAATATATGTTATTACATAGTGGTTGCTGGTAGCACAGTTTACAGAGCATAGAGCTTGGAGTCAAATCTGGGTTCAAAACCAGTCCAAAACACTTAACTAGCTGTGTTACCTTGGGAAAATCACTTAACCTCTATCTGCCTCAGTTTCTTCAAATGTAAAATGAGGTTATTAACAGCACCTACCTTGCAGCGTTGTTAGAATCAAATAACATAATATTTGTAAAGTGCTTACTTAATATGGTGCCTAGCAAGTAATAGGTATTATATAAATGCTTATTCCCTTCCCTGTATTATGATACAGTATTATTAATAATAATATCAACTTGTAAAAAAGTAGCTCATATTTGGGCCCAAAGAGTTGGTCATATAAGGTAAACTGGTATTTTCCCTTATTCATGTTAGTGTGTTGAAACTGTGACCTGACAGCATAGTTGCTAAAATCTTTTGAGTAGAGGAAAGAAATGCTATGTAATCATTTAATGGTGACTTTTCCTTAAAAGATAATGACATAATGCTTAAAGAACTCATCATCATTACCATTCTTTAAGATTAAAGGTAAGAAAATTAATTACGACAACCATCAGGTCATTTCTATATACTGTTTCTGGCAGATAGCCACTTAAGTAATTAACTATCTGTAAAATCAATAAACTCCTAGCTCTATTTGAATATTCCCTGATTTATGGTGAGACTTTATTTAGATCACAGTGTGGTATAACAGATGTGATTCTTCACTTTTCATCAAATATAAGAAGTATACAGGAAATGGTACTGAGACTTCTACACTATTTTCATTGAATATTTGTAAAAGTGTTTCAAAAAAAATTTGAAAATTTGTAAAAGTGTTCAGCAACATTGTTGATGAAGGCTCTGGCAGCTGTTTAAAAAATCACTATTTTGTTTGATTGAGAATCCATCAGTATTCCAAGGATATTCTGATATTTTGCAATGATGTAGTTGGTTATATCAAAGTAAATGGTGTGCCCTATGTTTAAATCATGGTTTTTTCTTAGGTGTAGACATACTTCTGGACCACCTGGAAATTGGCATCTGACTATACTTTGATACTATGATTTCATTGGTTTGGGTATACTCTTCACTGAAGCAGGTTGCAGTCTCTGTACTTTCTCAATCTGAGTCTTGTCCATACATCTCCTTAAATCCTCTGTAAGAAGGATCTTTTCCCTTAGCACACTAGAGAAACCTTCATCTGGTTCTTTTAATAGCTTGAGTGTATTACATATGACTGGCTGTTTGTTGTCTCTCATTTTCAATACATAGGTGACTATAAAGAGAGGGGTTATACATTTTCTTTTTTGTCTTTCATGCCACGTTTCCAAGTAGGTAATAATTAGTGATATACAGCCTACCATGGCTTCCCATATAGCTATCTACTTTGTTTTGTTACTTGTAATTTTAGTTCTTCAAATAGTTTTGTGTTCCATCACCAGGAAACTCTTGGTGAACACTTCTCTCCAATTTTGGGCCTAGCTTGTTGCCTATCTTTAGTATTTCTCTATGATAGATACATGTTACAAAGATAGATTAAGTAGACTAATTGTCTCAAAGTCTAGGCAATATATAATCATTTTTGTTTTTGTAGTAGGAATGGTTAAGCCACTTGATCTCTTTTTGTGTTGCTTTGGATTTCATTGAGAGGATATTATAGTGTTTGAGGAATCAGTGCAAATAATACAATGTCACATGTGAGTGGGAACATTTACAAAACCCTACCATTGCTAAATCCTTTTGCACATAAAATCTATTATTTCTGACATTGGTGAGCACATCTCTTGTGTAGAGGTGATCTGGACTTGTGAATTCGCAACTAATCCTCTTGTGTCTCTCAAGATATTGGCAATTTAATTCTCTTATAGAGTTTTCACCATATTTAGCCCCAAATCCTTGAAGAAAGTATTTTTGATGTACCAGTATAAGACTTCAGAGTAGTATACAAACCTACTTCGACTTACATTTCTTAATCTGAAACTATATTTTCTAACATAAATTTCTCCTTTCTCTATAGTACATGTTTTTTTCATTGACGTCAACCAAGTATCAAGTCATCACTTAAGTATTGAAGGAACATTCATTTGTTCATTTAGTTTTGAGGATTTTGTGCATTTCTTCATAGAATTTCTCTATTATATTCTCTTCAACAGATACAAGGATATAAATTGCATTTGTCTTTGTTATGTTTTCTCAAGCTTGTGGTGAATGCTAAAAAGTGAGGTGATCCAGTATCCCTTGAATTGATGTTTCATACTGTGAGAATTTTTTTTTAAATATCAGGGCCCTAGATTATCAAGACTATTATGGAGAATTTCTGAGACTGGGCTCCATTCAGTCAGTAGATTTTTGCATTGTCTTTGCCCTGAGGAATGTGATCCTTTCACAGACTCAGGCTGTTAGGAAAAGTTATATAATAATACTTTTCCTAAAGACATGCAAAACCTCACCTATCAGTTTGGGAAAAGTCTGAGGCTCTAATGGACAACTTCTTAATTAGCTATCTGCAGTTAAAGATGTCTTGGGATGTTCAAGGGGGATGCTGAATAATGAGCTTCCAAAAATGTATATATATACCTGGGCCAGTAGTTTCTATTCATCTTATGATGATCCAGGATCGTTCAACTACAATTAGAATGTCTTGACTGGTCAATTAATAAATTATTTATAAAATTATGAAAATTCTGTCTCAAGATAATTTTATCACTCTAACAGTGAAATCAGTTCCTTCTTTTACTTTGCTGAGAACCTTTAAGTCATTCTTTCATATAGTTGCAACTTCTTTGTGAATTTCATTTTCATTTATAGTGAGAATGTTAATGTCTGTGCCTCATTTCCACAAATTTATTGGTTGTTAGACAAAGATCACTTGTTAAGCATACCAAAAATGAAATGTTTAGTTTCTTTAAGGACTGTATTCTATATGTTTTAGCATACTTTATCATCCTTTACTCTTTTCTGCCACTATTACTATAGAAATAGGAAGATGCTTAGGATTATGAGTCATTTTGTGTTTTGTCCATTCCATGGTTCATTAGTGGCTAAAACCCAAAAAGTTACCTACTAGTCAAACTTCTAGTGATATCTGAATATGCTTCTTGATATTTTTCTAACTTAGTCTATTAAGAATACTACCGAAAGTTTTAGTATTCTAAGAATTGCTACATATGACTTGATAACTGCTTTTAAAATAAAAATGATCAGTTTCATGAGTGGTTTTAGAGTTGGTCTATGGACTAATCATTATAATCTGAGATCATATACTAGTTAGGATGAGAGAAAGCCTATAGATGGCCAAATATTTACATTTGCATCAGAGGACTGAAATTCTGCCTATGGTAGAATAGCATAAAATGATGCATTAACAAAATAAGAAAACAAATTTATTAAAGTTTGTGTATGCTAGTGGAGTAGATTCAAACTCCATGTCAAATTAAGGCCCAAAAAGGCTATTATAGGGCAGCAAAACATGAACCTACTGTGCATACCACATCAATCAATAAACATTCATTGATCATAAAGATTCCCATGTCCTGCATTATTCTAAGCTCCCAGTTACTAAAGGCATATAATTGATATAATTTTTGCTTCTAAGGAGGTCTACCAGTCTAGGGGAAGGTTAAGACATACAGTATGTGAAACTGTAGTGAATAAAGTCACATTGCAATGTATACTTCACAGATCTTTGATATCATCTGGTAGGGTGCTTTTCCATTGATGCATATAGTTTGTTCTTTCTCCACAAACCTCTGTAAAGTGAATTATTATGTAATATGATTTTTCCCATAGATATGGGACCTCAGGGAAAGGGAAAAGGAGGCAGAGAGGTGGCCATGTGCCCAGGGACGGGACTAGAACACAGTTCAAGGATTTTGGGTAGGGTGGGATTAGGGGCCAGGATCAGAGAAGTAAGAGCAGGAAGAGAAACATGCTGGGCCAGGGACAACCTTGTGGGGGCCTGGCTAGAAGAGAAATGACTTCTTGGGAAGCCAGATGAGCAAAGATAGGACAGGTGGCAGGTGACACAGGGCCTAGGGACAGACATGTGGTATCTGAGTACAGACAGAAGAAAGGCAGATGTGGTTCAGGTGGGCAGAGCAGGGCAAAGGTCATTTCTCTTGGTGCAGATCTCAAACCAAGCCCTAATCTGATGCTAGCAGTAGCAATCCCTCCACATGTTTCCACTTCTTCTGCCTCTACTTGAGGGAGTTTTGTTTTTGTTTTTTTCATTTTGGGATATTTTTTTGGTGGGGAGGTGGGAGGCTAGGAGAGCATTGAGCAGAGGGGCATGAGGAGAGAGAGAGCACATATTTTTTGGAACACAGAATTCTTTATGTAAAGTTGAATTTGCATAATGCAAATTTATATAAAATGAGAACTGTGTATCAAACCATCTACTTCAGTGATGGGCAACCTTTTGAGCTTGGTGTGTCAAAATTTGCCAAAGAACCAAGCATAATTCAGGTGGTGTGTCACTTCAAGGAAAAAAAACCCCATAATTTTGCAATATTTATAGTTTAAATAACAAAAATGGATAATTGTAATATATAACTGTATTTAATAAACCAAAACAGGTAAATTAATATAGGTAGAATTGTCATCTATAGTGCACAGAATGTCTACATTACACTACAGCAAATGTTTCATCTTCGGCATGTGGCCCCAGACTTCTCTGTATGTGGCTGTGTGTCATTGAAAATAGCTACATGTGTCAGTGCTGACACGCATGTCATAGGTTTGCCATCACCAATCTACATAATAGGCAGTCTTTGAAAATTACCATAAATGTGTGTAAAGGGAAACCCATCATCCATCCCCTCAAGGTGTGGACTTACTTCCTGTTTGACCTGCATCCTGTGTGCTTGCACTGCATGAATGGACGTTACATGAACGCACAAATGATACATGCAGGCATGACAGATGATACATGCAGGCATGAAGGGAGGATAAAGGAAGGGGTGCGGAGGCATGCATGTTCTCCATTCCCCAGATGATGGCAGAATGGGAGACTCTTGAGAGCCATGCAGGTGGAGCAACCACATGGTCAGACTTAGATTAGAAAATAGGCTTTAAATCTCTATTTATTTGCTTTCTTTATTTCAAGTGATTTATTAATAAACTTTATGGAAACTTAAGAACCTGGAGTTTGTAATTTAATTGTAACAAGTGAAAAATTCACAACTCAGTAGACAATATAGTGAAGCTTCTTCAAACATTTTAGCTAGTTTAGACCTCAGGAAAATAAAGAAATCTTACTTGGATGTGCTGAACCTTTTGTATTGTAGGAGTACCTGCCAGATCTTGTGTGGTGTTGACATAATCTGAACCCAGGGACCCCTCCATGCCATCATGAGACGCTACAGTAGAATTTTAGTGAAGGAACATTATTATGTATAAAATACTAAAATCTGCATTGTAGCCATGTAAAGAATGAGGTTAACACATGTGGTATTCATTTTGAGAAAGTATACAGAAGGAAGAAAGATCAATACAGCCTGGCATCACAAAAAGTTTCACATAATCCTTGAATATTAAAAAGCAGGATCACCAAGTGAGAAGTCCTGGATCATTGCCATTGAAATGGTGCTTATCTGAAGATGATCCTTGAATTTGTAGAGAAAATGAATGAAAATAAAATATTGAAACAGCTCAAATGTCAGGTTGTAATGGGAGTGTAATGAGAAGGTAGAGGAAAGGTATTGAAACATTTTAAAAACAGCTTCAAATATGGTGGCAAACTTATGGACCAGAAAGTAGTCAATTAGTATGCTATGAATGGATCAGAGAGGGATGACTTTTCAACAAAGGGCCAATATATCTAAGAAATAATTACAAATTTCCATCAGATATAGATAGATAGATATAGATATAGATATATGCACAGCATTGAAAAGAACTTTTGCCTGCAAGTTAGTGTTTTTAGCAACACTTATAAGCAGATCTAAATATAGCATCAATTTAAACACAAGAATAGTTATATGATGTATATTAAATATAGTCATAGATATTAGAATATATTTTTAAATGAACTCTCCTACTCTTTAAATAAAAAAGTTTTATAGTTTATTAAAGATGGCTCAGGCTACTTTTGTGTCTGGGATATAAATTACTTGGAGGGGGATGAAAAATTAGGCTTGGGTAAATTCAGGTATAGTTAAATTCTGCTTGGGTTTGGGTTTGGAGGTTTTTTGTGGGGTTTTTGATGATGTTCTTTTTGTTGTAGTGGATGAATATATTGCAATTGCAAAAGAGAAACATGGCTACAATGTTGAACAGGTATGTAAATTCTAGAATTCTTCCAAACATGTATATGACCATGCTTTAAAAAATATATCGATAGATATTTAGGTTTCTACTTTGAAAGTTATTCACTCACACCAAAGATTCTTAATTTTCTATTATTTTTAATGGCAGTCTGATTAAAAAAGCACCATAAGTTACTAAAAGGTACCAGAAGATGTTATAGAGAGAATTCTGAATGAAATGAGATATCTTGATCATTAATTACCCATGGGTAAAGTTAATCACTTTGAATGTCTACAGCATTCTTTGTTTTAATTTTAATATTTTTTCATGTTTACATGATTCTCATCTCCCTACCCTCTTCTCTCTCCCCTCCCCAAGTTGACAATTTCACTGGGTTATACATATATTATCATTCAAATCCTATTTCCATATTATGCATTTTTGTAATAGAGAAATCTTTTAAAACCAAAACCCCAAGTCATATACCCATATAAACAAATGGTAAATCATATGTTTTCTTCTGGGTTTCTACTCCCACAGTTCTTTCTACATCATTCTTTTTAAAAATAACTGCTATGTCTGTGGGTAGCCAATCCTAAAGTATTTTCTTCTTTTATCCTTTGTCTTAATTCATAGTCAATACTTTAAAAAACTTTTGCTGAAATATCTAGCAATTTTTGGTATTATATGTCTTAGAAATAACATCTAAGACATTTATGTACACTTTCAGTAAACATTAAAATCCTAAGGCAGTCTATTCTTGATTATCTTTTATAATAGGAGAAAGGAAAACACAATATCACTAAAGATTTTTTAACCTCACTTCTACCCAAGATTCAATTTCCTCTTTTCTTTTTCTTTTATCAGCTATTTTAAAAGTTATTAACAAGTAGTAAAATCTGCCACTTTTAGTACTTTTGCTGCCCCCCTCTTTCCTTTGAATAACAAGAGATTATTTAAATGGGAAAAAGAAACAAGAAAGGCTTATCCATAAATGGCATAAAAATATCTGAAATATTAGGAATTGGTTATATAGTGACCCTATAGTCATTTTAACTTCATAGCCATTTAAGTGGATCTCACGTATACATATCTATAGTCAACACAATACACATACATATATGTTCAATTATTTCATTAAAAACTTTTTAAAATTTGTAATCCTATAGCTATCAGTTTTTAAACCTCTAATTCAGTGGTTCCCAAACTTTTTTTGGCCTACCGCCCCCTTTCCAGAAAAAATATTACTTAGCCCCCTGGAAATTAAATTTTTTTTTAATTTTAATAGCAATTAATAGGAAAGATAAATGCACCTGTGGCCATCACCGCCTTCCTGGATCATTGCAGCACCCACCAGGGGGCTGTAGCGCCCACTTTGGGAATCACTGCTCTAATTGAATATCTATTGAAAGACTGTTTGAGAAGTGAAGCTTTGGGAAAAAAAAACATGGCCACATGATTTTAAATAACATTTTTATTTTCAAGGAATATTACTAAGGTCCAGAAATGCAGCTTCTCAAACTTAAATGCCTACAAAGTTGATATGTCTGATTTTTGTGTTTCTTTCCAAACAATATTTCATTGCTCTTTCAATAAAGATCAGGGCCAGCTATGCAGTTCTCAGAAGCAACTCCTCAAAAACACATGAGGCCTACACTAGAGGGGGAAAGTGTTGGCAAGGGAAGTTTTCCATTTCAAGCTTCCAAAGGGTTATAGTAAAACAGTGAGTAAAGTGTTTTAACTTAAACATTCCAAATGGAGCCTCTCTTTTTGGTTCATTCATGGACAAAGCATTATGAAGAATCTCATTATGGTCTGTTGGAAGTCTTAGCTACTATTTAATATTAAGATAAGAACTTAAAAACAACAAATAATGGTAATTTTTAAAAAGTTTACTCAGTGCTTTCTAACTCATTAGAACTTTTTGATCATGGATTGTTTTAAAAAGTTGTAACTGAAATCTTTCCTTTCCTTGCTGTTCTATTTTTATACTGTGGCTAGTGATGTGGTGTTGTTTCTTTTAAGTCTTGACTTATTTAAATGTTTTCCTTTTAATGTCTATTTTCTTTTTTATTTTTCCAAATTAATAATATTTACAAATGTTAAAAACATAAACTAAAATAGAATTAAGGTCTAGTTTGTTAGCCTAAAAACCTAATTAATTGGGTAGACAGTATATCCTCAACTCTGTTTGCCTAGTTATTATAGCACATATGGTATATAAGACACCTACTGTTCTGAGACCTGGATTTTTTAAACAGGCCCATGAAACCGTATGAGCTGTAATACATAGGCATTCCAGATAAAAAACCTAAAACTATTAATTTCTTTTTTGTTTTTCAGTTGAAGTCGGACCCTTAGTATTTTAACTTAATTTGTGTTTAACTTTCTAACATATGATATATGACATAAGTCAGCTAAAACCAAAAAGGGATAATTTCTCTTCAAAGGCACTTGGCATGTTATTCTGGCATAAACATAACATTGAGAAGTCTCTTGCTGATCTCCCCAATTTCACTCCCTTCCCGGATGAGTGGACGGTGGAAGATAAAGTCCTCTTTGAACAAGCCTTTAGTTTTCATGGCAAGAGTTTCCACAGGATTCAGCAAATGGTAAGGTGACATTTTTGCTTTTACTGTGGTTTGTGCTTGAGTTGCATCTTAGGATATTTAAATTTTTATTAGTGACTTTGCCATGGTTAAATACAATGGGCATGCAATGGTTACACATTGAGTTTTACTGAATGATATTTTTAATTACTAGAGTTTTCATATCTATAAAAGCTTGCAAGTTTTTACCACTACTCTGTAGCATGAAAATGCTTTTTATATTATGAAATCCTAAGTTCATAATTTCACTAGTCTCAACTTCATTAATTGTTGTTGGTTGTAGTCAACAATTTTCTTACATCTATCATTAAGCATACTTTTAGTGCCAAGAAAACACAATAATGTTGAATAAATATTGAATTATTTATAATTACTGATATCTTCTTTCTTTTCTGAAATTCTTCTAAAGATGAAACAACATTTAAAAAAATCTCATTATAGGAGTATTGGCTTTTTTCTTTTTTTTAAAAAAAGTGTTATATCTAAAATGACTGATGTTTCTGTTTCTTAAATTTCTTAAGATATCTCTGCCAAAATAGTGTAAACCTGAAAAGTTTAAAGTATGCAGGACATACTTTAAAATTTGAGTGGTTGGAAATTTGTATTAATGATAGGATATCTGTTATTAGTTATTAGCATTTGAATCTGAAAAGGGACATTAGTGATGATAGTATTCTTATTTAGGTCATGATTGACAAATCTTTTTCCAACACACACACACACACGAAAGCTTGGAACCAATTTGCAAATCTACTTTTTAAATGAAACTAGCACAAGTAACTTGTTTTCTAACTTTGAAAAGACTTAGAAAAACTTTAAAAATTAAATATCATCATTATTTCATTCAGAACAGCTTGGATCCATGGTACTTTTGCTGCCTGTACTATATTAGTCTTCAAGGAGCAAAGTGGACAGAAGGCATTTTGACACATTCATTCACTCAGTTGATCCTCATGAATTTACATTACTGTTGAATATGTCCTAGTAGGCACCTAAACTGGTGTAGAAGATAGAGTGCTGGGCCTGAATTAAGGAAGACTTATTTTCTTGAGTTCAAATCTGGCCTCACTTACTAGCTTTGTGACTCTGGGCAGGTAATTTAACCTAATTTGCCTCAGTTCCTCATGTGTAAAATGAGCTGGAGAAGGAAAATGTTAACCCACTCCAGTATCTTTGCCAAGAAAACCGTAAGTGGGGTCACAAAGAGTTGGACATAACTGAAAATGACTGAATGACAAAAAAATGCTAGGCACTGTGCTAAGTACTGGTAGTATAAAGAAAAAACAAAACTCCTTGCCCCTCTAGGGACTTAACATTCTAATAGGAGAGATGACATGTAAATAGCTAAGTACATAAATGATATTCCAGAGAGGAGGTGAAAAGGAACAAAGGCAAAACATTAACAATTGGAACAATGAAAACCCTCTTCTAGGATATAGCACTTGAGTTGGGTATTGAAGAAAGTCAGAGATTCTGTAAGGCAGAGTTCAGGAAGGGAAAGCATTTAGTGTAGATTTTTTTCAGCTCCTACTATGTGAAAAGCCCAGTGGTGAGCATGTGTTACATAAGGAAGGTCATATCCAAAGACAGAGGTGGCACCATGATTTCTAGCACCATCCTTCATTTCACTACATGGAACATGATTAAACTTACCTCACCGTAATCAAATTAATAAATACCATTGTATCTGCCATTCCTATTTGTGGAAAATATCTTAAAGCTATTACTGAAAATGTCAATAATAATTTTAACCTGCACATATTAATAACATTATTTTAGCTTCCAGATAAGACTATTGCAAGTCTTGTAAAATATTACTATTCCTGGAAAAAAACTCGGTCTCGGACAAGTTTGATGGATCGCCAGGCTCGAAAATTAGCCAACAGACATAATCAGGGTGACAGGTAGGTTTAATGTTTTTAACATTCTTGCATTGTTTAGATTTAATGGATTGATTGCTTAAGACAGAAAAAAATTACTTCGAAGTAAAAATTACTTTAATTAAGCTAATCTTATTGTCAAAGGTACACTCCAGAGGTACAGATCCATACCCTCTTATCCTTTTAAGCAATGGTATGCCTTCCCATAAATCCTCTATAGGATGTCCAATAAATGTTCTAGGGGCCTCATTGTGTAAATACCAGTGAAGCATGTGGACTGTTCATCAGTTATATCCCATTCTTTCCACGTGACTGGCCTATTTCTTTTTCAGTTATACACCCTTGCCGATGGTATCTTTTCTGCTGCTTCTCAAGCAGTTTTTCTTTGATATGTTATGGTCTATTCACCTTTACACTGTGCCTCTTCATTGATTTTTAGGTGATCTTTAGCCTTAATTCTACAGTATGGTATTCTGTGGTTCATAGCCACATAGCATAACTGGAAGAAGATTGATGATGGACTTTGTTTAGAACAGCAACATGGCCTAATTCACAGAGACACTGAATCCTGCCTCTGACTCTTAACTACTCATGTAGTTAACTCGGCATACCATAATCTCCCTCAAACCTATTTCTCCACCTATAAAAAGGGAGGGGCATATAATAACATCCACTTTATAAAGATATACATGTGCCTTAGACAAACGCCGCACAAGTGAGCTCAGTTTCATACCATAGTCTGGGCAATTGGGAATCTTTATCTACTTGTTTTTACATTGCTCATAATTAAACCAAATTCTTTAATTATGGATTTCATTTAAGAATCTCTGCAGTAGTTAAGATTTGATGCATTCAACCACAAAACATTTACTCACAGGAACATCTGAAGCCCTTCAGAGTTATCAGAGATTTTCTCTTCCATTTTGATTTTGTATTGGAAATCAATGAATAGCAAGGCTATTCTATATATTTTTCATTCAATTGTGTGACTCTAAAGATGTCCACTTGGAATTCTGTTCAGAAAATCTTGTGTATTCCCTTTTCATGTTTGTCAGTGACACCCTTGATATGTTTAAATTCTCATAAAAAATTTGTAAAGATGGAATATTGGCATTATGGGTCATTAGTAGTTTGTATTCTCTTGGTCAACTTTTTTGGGTAACAGTAATCTAAAAGTTATAGGATTTTTTCAAACTTTTGGAATCCTTCCTCCCCACATCTTGAGAATTGTCCCCCTAATGCCCTCAAAATTGTTGCCTCCAGCAATGACTTTTTCTAAAGATACTTGGTCTAGTTCAGCTGATCTTCTCATCTTTGTTTTTAGTGTCATTTCTATTCCCTCATTTAGCATATCTGATACTAGAATTGAAGTATAGTAGCTCCTTGATAGAAAAACCTTTGTTATTTTTTAAAATTTGCACATAATCTTTGTCTTTCATCTCTTATGTTGTTCATGTCTTTATGATGTGACACTGTTAATAATTCTTCCCCCATTGCCTTTTAGAGAACCTTACAGATAGGTTTATATGTTAACTAATGTTTCTTACCCTCTTCTGGCATTATCCTTTGGAAAGATCAAGTGTTTGTTAATTGAAACAATTTGTAGGCTTTTGGTTTCCTTGTTGTGATTGACATATGTTGGTTAAATTTTCTCAGGAAATAATGTCAGTGAAAATATCTGTTCTTTTAATCATTTTCCATTTTTGGTGTCAACATCTTTTTAAACTTAGTTTGGAATTCCCTAACCTACATGCCATAACTTTGACTTTTTTCTAGTTTGATATTGTCTTTGAACTTTGCTCTAATGATAAGAATTTGGTGGTCTGTTGAGTTTATATAGCTGAGTAAGAAATGACTCCTATGTTTATAACCAATTGTTTCCTATCTCATTTTTATTGTTAATTAGAACTTGCCACATTTAGTATCTCATCTCTTTTCTCATAGGGCACACCCATGATATATAGGCATGAGACTTATATAGTCTGTGAACTGTTGATTGCTTGTAGTTTAAACTTCTTACTCCCAAACAAAGTTCTTCAGAGTACTTTTGACTCTCCTCCCAACGCCTCCTTTTGTTTTCATATGAATAAGTATTAAAGGACATGTTGATTTAATTTGTAGAATTTTTTTAAGAAGTCTTTTTTTAGACTTTCTCTATTTTTTCATCCTCAGCAACAGGTATTGGCAAGTAAAACTAGTGATTTTCATGTGGTCTTGCAAAATGTGATTATGAACACAGCAATATGAGATTTTTTAAAAATGATTTTTCCTATCCTTAGTTGCAAAATAAAACCATTTAACTTCTTCATTTGTTTCCCCAAGGAGAGAGAAACTATGAGCTATCTTTCCATTTACATGCAACTTCTTTTTTCTTCTTGTTTTATTTAGTGACAATGTCAAGATAGATATGATTCATTTCCTCCAGCAGTATGTCCACTTGTCAGTTTATGGATAAGTATCTCACATTTAGAGTACCAACAGTTAAGTTATTATTTGTAGATAGTCTAAAATCTATGTGATTCTTGGCATCCTCTTCCCCTTTTCTCCCATTATAAACATACAGAATGGGAGCAACATGGAATTGTGGGCCATTTTGTATTTTGTTTGTTTGTTTCATAAATTACCATCCATCATCAAGTAGCCAACCTTCTAATGATGAGCCTATTTGTACTTAGCTTAACTCATTCTTCAAAAGCAGACTATCTGTTGCTGGGACTACTTGAAGCCTTTCCATAGTGGTGGGGCTTATACATTGAGGGCATAACCTCAAGATTTCAGGGTTACCTCCACATTATCATGAGGTGCAGTCAGCAGATATAGTAAGAACAATAGATAAGTTTAGTTCTCTCAGAAAGTACATTGTTATAATAAATGTATTACATTCATTGGCCCACTTGATTAAGCTACAGTTAGAAAAAAGAACACTGTAGATTTTCCTTTTTTTAAAACTTTATGCTTTTATCCTTGACTGGAAGAGTCAGTGAAATAGACAAATCCCTGTCTGGTGTAGTGTCCTGAATTCTTTACTTATCAGACACTGCCCACAAGCATACAAGCAAGCTCAGGTACTAGGAACTACTTAATGTGAACTGTGAACCAGAACAACAAATACTGCCTTTTGGTAATGGACATTAAAAATGAAGATACTTCTTATGACATAAGCCAGTGATTCCTAAAGTGGGTGCTACCACCCCCTGATGGGTGCTGCAGTGATCCAGGGGGGCACTGATGGCCACAGGTGCATTTATCTTTCCTATTAATTGCTGTTAAAATTTTAAAAAATTAATTTCCAAGGGGCTAAGTAATATTTTTTCTGGAAAGGGGGTGGTAGGCCAAAAAAGTTTGGGAACCACTGGTATAAACTAATAGTCTACATTTTTTTTTAAACTTAATTCCATGTGTTTTTAGTTAAAACTTTCTAGCAGTAAGATATCTAGAGAGAGATTTTGTTTTGTCTAGCTTTCTCTTTTAGTAACATAGCAGGTTTAATAAATACGAATATTGCCAAGTAAAATATGCAAAAATAAAACCCTTCTAATTTTTTCTCTTTCCTAAATGATCTTTCCTTTTGTAGCCCAATGAATATTTCAATTTGTATATTTTGCTGCAATCATATTAAAAGAACTGAACAGCAAATATTCTAAACAACTACATAAAATTAAATAATGAGTTCAACCTACTAAAAGCCCATGTTCTACTAAGTAGTACTTAGCATCTTTTAAAACTGTAAATAAATAAACACTGTTAAGATTGTTGAAGTAGAGAGAGGGGCAGGTTTACTAATTTTGATGTTTGTCCTCAGTGATGATGATGTGGAAGAAGCACACCCGATGGATGGGAATGATAGTGATTATGATCCCAAAAAAGAAGCCAAAAAAGAGGTAATGATATTGATTAGTCACAGAAAATATTAGAATTTGCTCTGCTTCTCCACTAATGGAGGTTAAATGACTAGAATTTCATCTTAAGAAAAATTTTGCTTTTAAAACACATTGTAATAAGAAAGTTTTTAAAAGGTTCTGAATAACTGTTTAAAGGGAAAAAGTGTTTTTTTTTCTATTGGGGAAGAAGTAAATCACAACTGGTTTTTAGTTCTACTCTCCCATTGACATATGTGATTGTGAGAAAATCAGTGAACTTCTCTGGGCAGTAAATTCTACATTTGTGAAATGAAAAAAAAGACTAGATGATCTCTTGGGTTTCTTCTGTATCCAAAACTATACAATTATAGAAGTTAAAAAAAAAAGTAGTAAAGTGCCACTTATCTAATGCTCAGACTTTTACCAGACTCGGCCAATGAGCCAGTAAAAGCACATTCTCAAAAGTGAGTGGGAAAACTGTTTTAACAAAGTTTGCTCCCTTGGAGAAGAGTGCAACATTTCTCAAAGCAGAACCCAATTCAACTTAGCATTATGTATAAAGATAAAGCAACTGATTTAACCAACTTAGTTGCTTGGCTTCCATTGGAAATCATGAGTTCTTTCCTATATAACAGCAATTTAGAAGGTGATATCTCCTAGAAACAGATGTTGCAATGTAAAGAAGTAAATGACAACAAAAGGAGACAAAAGAAAACACCAACTGGGAAAAATTATTGTCCAGGGCAATTTGGCTTAGGAATAATTAAGCTTATATAATTACACTTTGAAGATATCACTTGAAGTATAGAACATATCATTAGAGTATTAGTGATGATAATGACCTCATCATCAATTTCTTGATGGCTAAGTTATTTAGTAAGGCAGAAAAGTACATTTTCAAAAGTTTCCAGCAAAAATGGTTAAAATGAAAAATGCCTCTTTTAAGCACCAAAATTAAAAACCTAGAAAATATTTATGCTAAAAATCATATTTCCTAACCACTGCAAGCAAACTGCTACATGGGTTACAGGAGTAGGGAAAACATTATTCAAGAGTGATATGCTTCATTCACTTTTCAACTGCTTCCAGAGGGTGTAGGTGGCTCTAGATAGGAAAGGTACTTGCTGCTCTGTCCCTAACACAAGTATCCTTTTACTGTATGGCTGCTTTTATGTGCTTTTGGGGTATTTTTCACATTAAAAAATATGTGTGTGTAATATCAGAAAGATGATTTGATTCTGAGTCAGAAGACCCAGATTCAACTAGCTGTGTGACAAAGGGCAAGTCAACTTCTCTGCATCTATCTGCATTTACATCAGTCATATAATGTGGATGATGCTTATACTGCCTTCATCAAAGGGTTGTTATAAGAAAAAGACTTTGTGAAAGCATTATGTAAATATAAGCTGCTCCTGGTAATTGAGATCTTTTTGAGTTGGTAATTTGTTCAGTTATATGATAGGGAAGTTCTATTAGTTTTATTTGAAATAATTTGAAATTTTTTCAAATAGTCAGAACTTAGTGTACTGTCTTTTGGCTTGTTTATTAAGCTGCCTAGATCTAGATTATATGTACTGCAACTCTCTTAGTGTCTAAATTATGCTTACTACAATTTATCTTTGGCTGATGCCCCAAATCCTAAAGCATATTCCAGAGATGCTTTGCCAAAGAGTGATATAGTTGGCATAAGAATACATTAAGCCAGAGTTTTCCTATTGCCAAATTTTCAAGAGGTTTAAAATGAAGTCTTAAGTGAGACATGCCCATGTTCTTTAAGAAAATGGTTTGATAATTTGACTATTGATTTGAATCTTTTTAAACTTTCCAAGATAAAGAAAGCCTGAATAAAATTTCCATTTTATTTAGTTTTACATACATAGAAAGATATGTACTCTTAGTTTAACCAATCAAAATTTATAAATATTAGATGTATATATTGAAATTTCAATGTATTAATTATTTATTATTATAATTCATATTAATAATCATTGAGTATCCTGTATGTTCCAGGCATTGTATTGGTAGTTCATGCTCAGCTTATCAGATCCTGAATTCATCATCTTTAATCGCTTGTCTAAAATCTTATTTTCTTCTTAGCTCCTATATCTTTATTTAACAGTACTTATTAGACCATCATCTTTGATGTCTCCATTCTCCATATTGATGAGTTGCAAAATCCCTTGAGCCTGCTTACACAATATCTCTTGCATTTGGCCCCCCCCCCCTCTAGTTCATCATCTCCCATTCGAGTGCCTGGAGGGCAAATTCAAGCTGTCTGTGAGCTCCACTTTTTAGGAGACAGCTGAGGGAGGAAGTGCTTGTTTTGGGTGACTGGGAAGAGGGGTGGGGCATGCAAAAAATGTCCTTGGGTGGTGGGAAGAGGGGGAAAGGAGCAGCTCCCTGAGTGCTGGTTCTCCATGCATGCTATATAGTCTGCCATATCTTTGTCAATGCTGCTCTAGTCCTATTGCTAAAACCCTACTTCAGGCCTCAGTTACCTCTCATCTCACCTATTGTGTTAGTTTTTTTATCCTCACCTCTATTCCTTCTTCTTCCACTCTATACTTCACTGCTATAGTTTACTTATCCTAAAGCACAACCATGAGCACTGCAACCTCTTGCTCAAAAGCCTTAAATAATTGAGGCTTCTTGTTGCCTATAAAATAGGGTCCAGAATCCTTTACTTGGCATTTAAGGCTTTCTGTGGTTAGATTTCAACCTCCCATAAAACTCAAGTTGTGATTATTATCCTTTTAAATAGTGCACGCTCCCACCAAATTAGACTTCTTACCAGTCCTAACCAAATCCTTCTACATTCCCATCTCTATAAATGCTTATTCACCTTCTTTCCTCTCCCTTTGAACATGTAGTTTCTTTTACTTGGAATGCTCTCTTCTCTAATTCTTCCTATCCAATTTGCATTTCTTTTAAGACCCTGCTAAAATGTCATCTCTTCCATAAAAACTTGTGATTCTTCCCATCTCCAGACGGAAATGATTGTTCTTTTTATCTAAAGTTTTAAAGCATTTTGCTTATAATTTTCATTTTTGATGTTGTGTATATGCATACCCCTAATTCCCGGTTTCTTCCTGCTAAAGGATACATTTCTAGAGGCCCGGCAGCAGTAAAAATTGGATTGAATGGATTAATCAAAAAGGGGTTAAGCATTTTGGTTATTGGGTTTATGCTGAATATGCAGTCAGATATTAAATGGAATAATCTTAATTGATAAATGACACTGATTGCTTAGTTTCAAAACAGATTATAGCTTTTATACTTCAAAACAGATTTTTTTTTTTTGCTGGAGACCATAGAGATAATACATTTTATTCATTAAAGTGTACTTAGAGCAACTAAGGAAACCAGGTACTTATCTACCAGTATGAATTACATTAATTTTTTTCAAATTTAGGGTAATGCTGAACAGCCTGTCCAAACGAGCAAGATTGGACTGGGTAGGAGAGAGTATCAGAGTTTACAACATCGTCATCATTCTCAGCGTTCTAAGTGCCGTCCACCCAAGGGCATGTATCTGACTCAGGAAGATGTGGTCGCAGTTTCTTGTAGTCCCAATGCAGCCAACACCATTCTTAGACAGCTGGATATGGAGTTAATCTCCCTGAAACGTCAGGTATCTCATGTACTCTATTTATTTACAGTTCAATTTGACTTAAGCTAACCTTGTGGCTCTCCCCAACTGTCCCATTCTTTTTTCTCCTGTATATTTTGCAATTAAGTTCTTTCTAGAAGTTGTGAAGAGAGAACTCAAGTCAGTCTTAGTTCTTTATTCTTGGAAGAAAATTGAAATTACTGTATTTGGCTTTTTAGATTATGTACAGATTTAACTTTTATAGAATGTCACCCTTAAGTATAAATACATTAGGCTATAATTATCATTTCAAATGGTAAACTTGTTATACTTTTATCTTCATTTTTCAAACAAATTTGGTGTCAAAGGAAACATGTTACTGTACCCTTTGTTTAAAAATTAATATTTTCTATTAAAATTTTTTGAGTGCAGCTGTATTATAATATTATTACTTCCATTCCTCTTAACATCTGCAGGGAAGGAAGGAAGATGTTCCAAATTAATTTCTTGAAAAAAAAAACAATTTATGTACTATTTTAATAGTTTACCATGATGAAATAAACATAATTTCTTATCTTTACAGAAAATTTTTTATTTAGATTATAATCAAGATATGTGTGATCTTGATCTTCTTTTATGAAAAAACCAAATTTTTTCACAAGTTTTTGTGTTGAATAATATTTGTAGCAGAAATTACTTTCTCTAATATATCTAAATCTTTGTCCATTTTATTAAAGGAAATTCTACCTAGTTTTTTGTCTATTAAACTTTAATAAAAACCCAAAGAAAAGCTAAAAAGTAATCAGTGTTTAAAATCATAAGCCTGGGAAACTTTGAATGGCAAATAAATCCATCTTTCTATTTTTCTTCCTCACATACTTAGCTTTATTTCTTGATGTTGATCCTTTATCTTTTAAAAAATTCTAAGTACATGGAGTAACTTTCATTTCAAAAACTTTCCTGTTTCTGAACTTTAAAATTATGAGCCAAAGTCCCCCTCCTTTACTGAAACTTGCTGAACTTCTAGCACTTAGTCTTTAGTTTGCTCCCATTGTTTCTAATATTCTTCTGAACCTCTAGTTATATTGCTTTTAGAATTTTGTGGCTTTTTTAAAATTTGTTGAGGTCTTGAGGTTGGAATCCTTAACTATTATTTTGTCTATATTTGCGACTAAATTAATACTATTTTAAGGTTTTTGCATCCATATCTTAAAATTGGGTATCCAGAACCAAACATATTTTATGAGGGTTTTTAACAAACTGAAGGGTTATCTAGAGATTGCTAACCAGTGTGATGAAGGACCTGGAAATCCATATTCATATGAGGCTCCATTGAAAGAACTTAGCCTAAATAACAGTTGTATATGTGATTTGTCCTTTTCAGATATCCATATCCATGTACATAGAGATATAGATGTTTGATTCAAATTCAAACTCTAATGCTTTTGCAACTTTGGGCAAATTAACCCCTATGGCATTTGGTTTCTTCATCTTTTACCATGAGGAGGTTAGGCTAAATGGCATCCCAGGGCCTTTCCAGCTCTTAATATTATATAGTTAAGTGTTAGTGCAATTTTAATTTTAAAATTGCACACTCATTAGTTTAAAAATTGCTGCACTTAAAAACTTTAATCGTATTTCTTGCCTATCTACCAGAGGTGGTGAACAGTAACATCTATTGGTATGATATTTATATGGAACTTGTTCGTTCAGTTGAATTTATCATGGTAATAAGGAAAACAACATGAAATTTTATCTGCTTAAATAACTTTGGCAATACTCATAGCCAAAAAAGTACCCTATCTCAACAGATCTATGCTATAATCATAAAAGGTACCTGGGTGAAAAATTCATTTTCATTACTAGAAAAATAATTTGGTGTTTGCTCTATTGGTTGTTATCTATAAGGAACAATAGGCTTAGTATCAGAATGTGATGCAATATGGTATGATCTTTCCTCCAAAGAACTTCATAAATAGCAAGGATCATAGATGGATATGTCTGTGAATATATGACTTGCATAGTCTTTTCACATTTTGGATGATCAAATGTTTAGTTAATTATAAGCTATCCAATTTGTTATTATTTTTTTTAATTCAAGGTTCAAAATGCTAAGCAAGTAAACAGTGCACTTAAACAGAAAATGGAAGGGGGAATTGAAGAATTCAAGCCTCCTGAGGTATGTTGATTTTAAAAAATAAGATATCATTACTATAGTGAGACTTTGTTACCTGAAATTAACTATTTGTCATGCCTAAATGGATTTTTCACAGACTACGAATATTGGGAAATATTGATGTTTTACGTATTAGATGATTATTCACTTAAAGTGAGTCAGATTACCTTATTTTGTGAACCATGTTTGAGTTGCATCATTTCCCCTCCCCCATTCTTACTACCCTAGAAATCAGGTAGGAAAGAAAGAGACATGCTGGGTAGGAGAAACTTAAATAATGCTTTCTTGGTTATACGTCATTTGCCTACTTCTTCCCACTTAATGGGAATTTGTAGCAAGGAATCCTAATGTGGTGAGCTGGGGAAAGGAGGCTTAAGTTATCACGCTCTGATTGTGTATTAGGAACATACCTTAAAATTGTGGATACTTTTAGTTCTTTTTTTTCCCTTTTCTTAAAAGAAATGACTTTTGGGAGATATATTTTTAAAAACCCTTCTGTTTTGGAATTGTTACTAACTATTGGTTCCCAAACAGAAGAGTGGTAAAACTTTAGGCAACGATGGTTAAGTGACTTGCCCAGGGTTACACAGCTAGGAAGTGTCTGAGGCCACATTTGAACCCAGAACCTTCCATCTCTATGCCTGGCTCTCAATCCACTGAGCTACACAGCTGCCCCACCTTCAATATTTTTAACTGAGGATTTTAATATGTGAAGTTGTATTTTCAGGGGAACAGCATGGAGATATTAGAGCTAAAACTAGTAGTTAGTTAGACTATTTAGTCCCTTAATTTCTTTCTAAAGCCTAAATTCTTTTATTTTCATAGAATATTTATATGGGATGTTTTTTATTTTGTAAAGTGGAAATGAGAATGCTTTTTGTCATAAACTTTCTAGAGAAGCTAGTATTAATGAGCCTTTATGAGACTCCTGTACACTTGAAACTAATAATATGTTTGTTCATCTCATTCCAATATTGTTTAGACTCAAGAGTTACGAAGGTAGACCTTCATATTTGGATGGAACTAGCTGGATTTGGTGCTTCAGAATTGTGTCCCATCACACTCTTTTAGGAAGAAAGAATCATTAGGTTCTGTTTATGGACCAGATCTATGATTACATTGGACTGGGAAACTCCACTAAGGAAAGCCCTAGCAGCAAAAGTCATCACCTTGTGCTATTTAGAGTTTGAGAGTCACCCAGTGCACTGAGAGGTCTAAAGGGACAGGTCTTCCCAACTTTAAAGTTAGCTCTCCTTCCACTACATTATGATGCCTCTCAGGGCATTATGAGCAAAGGTTTTACATTTGTCACCAAGAATGCTAAGTAAAAGGTTGCCTGTTTGATTTTTCTATTTAATTCTAATATCTCATTCCAAGCTACAAGTTGATGTATCAATCTAGCAACATCTGGCAGCTGGTATATATTAAGGACAGTACTTTAATGACGCTACATTTGTCTCGTTTTCCTCAGTTTAAAAACAGCTTCATATGGTACCTCTTTTGAACTTCATGACCCTGGAATGTAGGAGAGGCAAAAGGTGACATCACCACTTTAGAGAGAAGGAAATGGAGGTTTAGATTAAGTGATTTGTCAAGCGTCAGATAGCTAATATGTGTCAAATATTCTGACATATACCTGGATCCAGAGATGTAAATATGGGTCTTGTGACTAGATAATGTAAATGAAGTTTGCAACCTTTAAGTGCTATATAAATTTTGGCAGCTGCTGCTCTCAACAAATGCTTCAATATTTCTTCTATAATACCAATTTTTTACCTTAAGAATGTTAAATAGTGAAAGGATTGGACATAGAATCTATAATATTCCCATTTTAATGTAATAATTTAAATTACCATCATTTATAATATTCAGAAATTATACAACTTGATTTTGTTTTTTTGTTCATATTTTGAGGTTTGGAAGTTGCCTTTTTTTTGCCCTTAGTAGAAAATATTGGTCAAAATGAAACAATAGGAATGTTAATGTTAATAATTCATCACAAATTAATGTTTGAATATTATTTTGGAATGGATTCACAAATCTTGTATGACTTGAAGAAATATATCCAAAATATATAAGAAGGTTAATTTTAATATATGACATAAAACCTTTCTGGTTGCTTTAAAAAAAAGTACAGCGATTTATCCAAAGTCACATAGCTAGATAATAGTGACGTTAATAATAATAACTAACATTTCTATAATGCTTACTATGTACCAGACACTGTGCTAAGTGCTTTATAATTATCACATTTGATCTTCACAACAATTCTGAAAGAGTAAGGGGCAGGGTAGATGTTATTATCCCCATTTTACAGATGAGGAAACAGACAAACAGATGTTAAGTGACTTGCTACAGCTAATAAGTATCTAAGGCTGGATTTGAATTCAGATCTTCCTGACTTCTGGCCCAAGGCTCTATCCACTATGCCACCCAATGATCTTTCCCTTAAATAGAAACTACATGGGAACGGATTATGCAAGACTAGAGTTGATAGATAATGAAGGCCCTGAGGAGAAGAGAGCATCTGAGCTATGTTTTGAAAAATTAGAATTAGATTAGAAATATGAGGCCCAGGGCATCCCATATAGAGTAAAAATATCATACAAAGGAAGAATAAACATCCACAGGGCAGGCATTAAGGAGATGAGCCAGACTTATCAAAGGTTTATCTTGGGGAGCAAAAGAAAATAAAGTTAGAGAGGTATAGTAAGCAAATTTTAGAGGACCATGATAGCCAAGCAGTGAAGATACATGTAATAGGTAGCAAATGTAGGCTCATGAACAAGGGAATAACCTCACTAAAGTAATGTTTTAGGAAGATTAGAATGGCATCACTTTTTAGCTATGCAACCTTGGACATATAGCTTAGCTATGTTGCCTACTTGAGTGATGTGAAGAAAGTATCTTGTAAACTTTGTGTTTGTTATCATTACTGATGTCATAGATCTAAGATAGTGATTTTGTAGAATGGATAAAAGGGGAATCCAAAAGACATTTCAAGGGAAAAATAATAAGATTTTGAATTCAACAGATAGTAATTGCCTACTATACATATGACCTTGTGCTAGGTGTTGGAAACATGTTAATATTTGGGAAGGATCTGAGAATTTTCCAACATGGGGAGCCCTCTGACTAAGGGGATCATAGCCAGTCTGCAACTTGGGGAAAATAAGTAGTCAGGAGTTAATGGAGACATATATAAGTTGTGACTTACCAAAGGTCAGGTAACTAGTAAGTATTAGAGATTGGATTTGAGCCCAGGTCTTCTTGACTTGAAGCCAATAGCAAGCTGGGTGGATATAGAGACCGAAAAAGTGATGGTCTCTGACTTCAGTAAGTATCAAATATTCAATTTTACTAGCTTTATTAACAGATTTAGATATAATCAGTGATGAAGAGAAAGGAATTAAATGATTATCAGACTTAGGGAAATGGACCACAGAATAAGAGAAGACAAACTGGTTTGGGAATGTGACAAGACAGAGAGTTCACTTTATAGTTTTTATAACTTTATAGTTAACTTTCCTATAGACGCTTTCAATGAAAAATATGTTTGGTTAAAAAACTTTAAAGATAGAAAACTATCCTGGAAGCCAGGAAGATCTGGATTCAAGTTTTGCCTCAGACCCCTCCTGGCTGTGTGACTCTGAGCAAGTCACTCAGCCTCTCTTGTGTGCTAGATAACTCTTTAAGGGTATAAACTCTAGAAAAAGGTCCAACCGACATTGGTAGGAGGAGTTTCCTAATACCAATGAAAATACAGGTTGAGTGCCTGTCACTAGTAAAATTATTACTTTAAAAATGCTAATATTTCAAAGTATGGTTCATTATTTAAGATGAGAATACCAAGCTAAGGATAAAAATGCTATTTAATTTCCAGGCATTGAAAAATTGTACCCCTTGTATTATTTTGAATTAAATTTCTAAACTATACAGTAACAGTTAGCATGTAGCTAACTCATTAATTAATGTCCAGGAAGCCTCTGGTTGTTCTTTAAGTCACTTTTCTACTTAACCATTCTCCTTTCTTCCCTAGTCATTTTGCCTTTCTTTGATTCTTTACAGGACCTCTCCCTCCTGCCCCTGGGGACTTCCTGGTCTGTTCTTGTCACTTTCCTTTTAACTGGTACAGCTGTGCAACCTCCTAACTTCTCCTCAACCCTTCTATTTTTCCTTCCTTCCCCCATTTGATTTATTTCCCTTTCATCTCCCTAGTTTTTCTTCCTGTCACAGTAGATACTATGTCTTTTACCTTCCTTGTTCTACTTCCCTTCTCTTGTCCCTTCTGTTCTGACTGTTCTTCTTAATCCTAATCTCTAAAGCTTGAGTCTGATGACTCTTGTCATAAGAAATGATTTTGTTTCTCCTACTTTTCCCCTTTCTAGCCAGAATCAATCCTCTGCTTCTTGTTTGGGGATTTTACTCTTTTTACCACAAGCCTTTTTTTCTCTCTCTCTTTCCTGTTTTTCTTCTCTACTGCCTCTTCCCTTACCATTCTTAGAATTATAAAAATTTCTTATTCTTTAGGGCTACACATACCATGAAACCACTCTGTATTCACAGTGAAGAAGCTGGCATGGGCCCAGCTTACTTATTTACTCCAGAGGCTTCTGGTGCTATGCAGGAAGTGATAAAGGGTTTGAACACTCTCCATCTACTCTCCTTAGAGAAAGCTTCTCTTTCTGCTTTGGCAAAGAATGATCAGACAGTGGTACAGTGCAGGACTTTATGATCTTAGAAGTTCTTAATGCTACCTGTCTGCCCTCTTCCTTTTGCCCTTGTGTGTTAGGTATATGTTGTATTACTCAGGCCAGAATTAAATTTAGGACCATATACAGGTGATATTTATGAAACCATAAGGAAGTCATTAAAATGTTTATTAGATGAAAAATGTATTTTAAACTTGTATAATGCATGACATATCCTGAGCTTTTACGTGCCCATAGCCTTAGTGTTAAATCTGGTCTATAGAACTGCTGATTTGCTGGACTAATGGGATATTATCATTAGGTAAAGATGAGTTTAAAATAAATATCAGAAAAATCTATCTGAACTAGAAATTGACATTTGACAAGACTAAGGAATTCTGCACTAAAGAAAGTACCATCTCTTGAGACATTTTAAAAATAGGTTAAAAATAATATCTGAACTATATAATGGAAACCTAGTAATAGGGTAACCTATTAGACTTTCTCAGATTTAATGTCAGTTACTGCTACACAAATGTTGGCTCAGAATCCTCAGTTTAGTACATTTCCCTTTCAGGGTGGATAAAAGGTAATAGAGTATTTTAATTCCTTTTATAAGGAATATTTTAAAATCAGACTTATAGAAATCTTATGTCTATGATACAAATGAAAAATTAAAAATGAGCACTTTGGAAATGTCTTTCTTCATGTCCTCATTAGGAAACTTCTCTTTAATTTTGTAGTCAAATCAGAAAATTAATGCCCGTTGGACCACAGAGGAGCAGCTTCTAGCAGTGCAAGGTATATTAAAGATAAGCAGTTATTGTTATTAATAATTATTATCTTTAACTTGGCATGAAAGAATTACCACAGTTCTTCCCCTTCCTTCAGAATGGATCGAAAAGGGGGCTCTTGTGTTTATATCATGCAGATCTGATGACCAGGAATTCTATATTCTACTTCTGAATGTGCCTCTGACTCATGTGCTAATAAGCCTATGTGCCTCTTTTTGTCCTAAACAGTAAGCAGCACACTTTCAGCACACACAACAGATAAATAAAACTTTAGTGATGACAGTCAGGGGCAAAATGCCCTGTATGCTGCTGCTTCATTCCTACAATTGAGTTCATTCATTTTGGATTCACTCTTTGAAATCATATAGTGAAAGTGCATTTGAACTGTGATGTGTGTTGCTTGTTTCTCTGATTTATTTACATGTTAGTATTTCTCCATTTTATAAACTAAGTAATATAATCTAGGTATTAAAATGTTTATTGTATAGAGATAAACTTTGTTCAGAAGATGGGTTACTAGAAAGTTATTTATAAACTCATTTTTAAAATTCATATTACAATTTTAAGTACCCTAAGAAAGGTGATTATTAAAAGGAACATTTAAAATTATTTCTTAAGAGTCCTTTTGTAGCCTGAATAATAATAAATAAATCAGGAGCTGGGTTACTTCTGGACTTTTAATATAAAGTTTTCTCAAAAGTGTTACTTGTTCACTGATTATATCATTAGATCAGACTTAACTACAGTAGAGTTTTATCTAACTCTTAATTTGGTAGAGGGTATTATTCAATCATAATTTGTCTACTTTACTACTTTGAAACACATATATTTCGCAATGGCAACATATAGGCCCATCTTTTAGTATTTCCTAAGATTCATTAGTGAATTTAATATGGTAAATGTTTGTGCAGCATTTCTCAGATTTTAAAATAGGATAATTGCAGAGTAACTGTTTGATGATCCTGGGCTTGGATTTGAGAGATACGGAATAGGCCAGTGTGGTGACACAGTGGGAATCTGTCACATGAAAGTATCAGCCACTCCACTGACCCACCCAGCTAGTTCTTAGCCAAAAATAACTTGAACTACTATCTTTGAGGCCTTGGTTGATGTGGAAGGATTTCCCAA
The DNA here is from genome assembly GCF_016433145.1 of Gracilinanus agilis. NCBI lineage: Eukaryota > Metazoa > Chordata > Mammalia > Didelphimorphia > Didelphidae > Gracilinanus > Gracilinanus agilis. The sequence goes on from NC_058133.1 coordinate 117,283,477, forward strand.
GAATGCCTTTCATCCCTTCCCTGTCAAAGTTGGAGCTGGTTGCTATGCTTGTGAACTGCAGTTGTTCCTAGTCCAAATTCAGGCCACTGACTGGTTACGCTGGTGTATTTGTCAAATGTAATTGGCATAAAAGAAAACTACAAAAGCGAACATATTAAATCAGTCACAGAAACAAAAGCCACACATTCGCCTTCCAAAACTTTTTGCCGTCTTTTAGAGAAAGCTGAGCGCACATGTTAAACAACTTTTGTATATGGTATTATGTTTTGTTTTGAACTTGGAATTTGGTCACTTGTCTTAACAAGCCTTATCATTTTCAGTGGCTGCTTAATCTTCCATTTCACATCATGATGATGTCTTAACTTTTTAACAAAGAAGTTGATTTTTAATATACTGTTGTTATTCATGTGAAGCTGCTTTTTTCATAAATCGTAATTCGAAGCATCTAAGAATTGAAGCTTGACCATTAGAATTAATTTACTTAAAAGACTTGTATGTTGACCTGTTTCTTGGCTAAGAAGAGAATAGGAATTAGAAGGTTCTGGATAGGAGCCCTTAGCTCAGACCAGTGTTTGCTAACATTTCATTAGTACAGTATTGTGATAATCCTTCTTGAAACCTTTCCTCCATTTGTGAAAATATCCACTGAATTTTGTACGAAGTCCTGACTCTTGCTTGAAGTTGGATTGGCAGATGCTGTGGCAGAATGTGTAAATTTTAATCCAAATGTGCCCTGGGCATAGACTCAAAGTTCAGATATTCAAAGAAAAGAATGAAAGCTTCACACTACTAAATGCCACTTGAAATTATAGGTAATTAGTCAAATATTTAACCTACTTTATTGAGTTGTGAGAAATATATGAGATAATATCTGAAGTGCTTTGCAAACCTTAAAGCACCATATCAATGTTAGGTATAAAACTGTACATGAGAAAGTCATCTTGTATTCTGTGAAATTTTGCATACAACTTTTAAGTGACCCTTAATATAAAATAAATCAGCAGTTTGCTAAAGGTTGTGAATGCTTTTAAGGATTTTCATTTCCTTGCAAATAATAAAAAAGTGCATGTGGACTAGTGGTGTATGAAGTTCTGGAGACAGACAAGAATGACATTTTTTTCTTCCTTCCTAAATATCTACAACATCTATACAATCTACAAGAGGCTTATTCTGCTAACTGCCTCCTCTAATCATAATGTCATTTCTGTCTAACTCTCATGTGTGGTGATGAGATATAAGTAGTGTGAATATTTTTGTATGTAGTGTATGCCACCAACTATTGCCTTTTATAAAAGGGCAACAGATTAGTTAGTGTATCTTGAATTTATATTACTATATTAGTAACAAAGTGAATTGGCTGTCCTAGAATCAAGGAAAAAATATTTTAAACTTTAAATAGCTTTCTTCAAAATACATTTTTTGAACCTAGAAATATGATTGAAGTCATGTCATAGCTTTTAAATATATCCTCATTTCATTCTCTTAGAAGAGTCAGAAACTACATAAGGTAACTTTTTCTTAAGGAATGAAATTAATTCAACCTATTATTATTTTTCATGATACTACAAACTGAACCAAAATTTAGAAGCTATTTGGTTTAGGATTTTTTTTGTTTTTTTGTTTTGTGTGTTTCATGGAATGTGCTGTTTCTTTTTTATGATCTGGTTAAAGAAATACTACAGTGATATTTAAAGAATATTGTTTAATTTGCTTATTTATGTTCATCTGGAATAAATCTTGCTTTAAAATATTTATTAATATTAGAAAGTTTTGATGTCATGTGTACATAATTTACCTTCTCCATATAACCCAGTGGTTCCCAAACTTTTTTGGCCTACTGCCCCCTTTCTAGAAAAAATATTACTTAGCCCCCTGGAATTTAATTTTTTTAAAATATTAATAGCAATTAATAGGAAAGATAAATGCACCTGTGGCCATCACTGCTTCCCCTGGATCGCTGCAGTACCTACCAGGGGGTGGTAGCGCCCACTTTGGGAATCACTGATATAACCTAAAGTCCAGACCTCTTAAACTGAAATATGAAATAACCTTTCTCAGCTCAGAAAAATTATGAGCCAGCTATTCAGGCAGTTTACAGAGAGAATTGTGTCTATCTTAGGACACATTACTATTTCTCTCCACTTCAAGTTAAGAAGATCAAAGGTCCTGAGGTGGAGTCAGGAAAAGTAAGGGAATCTAATGGGAGAAACCTAGATAGCTCTCCTGAGATAGGTGCTTACTTACCATGTAATTCCTAAATAATCCACACATCCATATATAAATTCAATTAAAATATATTCTAAAGTCAAATATAAACTTTTGGTTTATTCATGCTATAACTTGTGAAGATTATCAAGAATTGATTATATAGATTATTTATATTAAGAAGCTTAACCTAGCTTTTATTAGAAATACTTCTTGGCACTTAATCTGTTAAACATTAAATTTAATGATAGACTAGAAAGATGCTTTTATTTTTTCTGAATTTGTTGAATTAATCTATGCCTATTCCTTATAACTTTAAAAATTGATATATATCAAGAACAAAAAAATCAGCAGTTTTTTATAACTTGAAATTATAAATGTTTAAAAATTGATAAGATTATCTTCGTCTATAGTTAATTCTTTGTCTTGAGATAACGGTTAGGGAAAAGGAGATAGATTTGTGTATATATATTTGTGTGTGTTTTTCTTAAATTCATTGATACTTTATAGAAAATGTATTCATTGAATCTATGTATGTGTGTGTGCATGTCTATATCTGTGTCTGTGTTCACTAGGTCTGTGATTTACTTAGTATAGAGAACTCCTAGGGAGAATATTTTCCCTGTCAGTAGAAAATGATACCTGCTCTGCAACTTAGTATCTTAAGAGTTACTTGTGACATTGAGGGCTTATGTGACTGGCCTAAATTCAGACACTGTATGTCAGAAGCAGAACTCGAACCTCCTGTCTTTCCAATTCTGTGACTAAATTACTAGAGACCTTATCTAATCCAACTCATACCCTATATGAAGATGCTTCCAGGGAACTGTTCACCTTCTGAGGAAGCCTGGTCTTCTTTGGACAGCTCTAATCATTAAGAAGTTTTTCTTGATATCAAACTAAAATTAGCCTCCTTGTACCTTCCACCAGAAAAACTAATTCATCCTCATTTGGCACCCCCAAAGACAGCTCTCATTCCACTCCCCCATCTTTTCTTGTCTAGGTTTAACATAATTTATTTCCTTCAATCGTTCTTCATATGACATGGACTCAATTGTTTAATTTTGTTTTGATATCTTTCACCATCCTGGTTGTCCTCCTATGGACACTCCAGCTTATCACTGTCTTTAAACTGATGCAGTCTAATTAGGGAAGAATACTTCTTCCCTATTGATGTTATCACTTCTGTATTCCTAGAAACTTTGCTTCTCTTAACATAGTTCAAGATTTCATTACCTTTTTTGGCTAACATATTGCAGACTCATTGAGTTTTCATTCTTTTGCACTACCCAGTTCTGCAGCTACTTTTAAACCATGCTTCCCCCATCTTGTACTAGTGGTTTTGATATTTTTCTTTTACTCAAGTGTAAGACTCTACATTTACCCGTATCAAATTTCATTTTAAATTCAGGCCAATGCTCTAGTTCATCATTGGTAAACCTTTTAGAGATTGTTTGCCCAAACTGCACCTTCAAGCCTCCTATGATCCATCCCCCACGTTACCCCAGGGAGTGGAGGGAGGAAGTGCCCCTTTGGGTGACTGAACAGAGGGGCAGGGCATGCAAAAAATGTCCTCAGGTGCATTGTAGAGGGGGAGGGGAGCAGCTTCCTCCATGCTGCCAGGGCACGCGTGCCACATCTTCGCCCACACAGCTCTAGCCTGTCTAGATCCTTTTGGATACTAATTTTTGTCATCCAATATGTTAGCTTTCTCTCCCAACTTAGAGTCATTAATAGATTTGTTGATCATACCATCTATTCCTTTATCCAAGTCATTGATGAAAATGGCAAATCACATAAGGCTAAGCACAGATCACTGTGGTACTTCATGTGGGACTTCCTGACACATTTACAGAAAACCATTAATAGCTATTGTTTAATTTCAGCCATGCAGACAGTTCTGAATCAATTAAATTTCATTATCATACAGATCATATCTCTCATTCTCTCCACCAGAATAATGAAATACCTTACTAAAAGCTTTGGAAAGACCCAGTGATAGAAATGGAGTCAGTATTTTTGGGTTCAAATCCTGATTCTGCTACTTCCTCCCTGGGTAACCTTGGGTAGGTTACTTAATTTTTCTGGACCTCACTTTCTTTATCTGTAGATTGAAGAGGTTGATCTATATGACCTCTGAGGTCTCTTCCAGCTCTAAATCTATGTTACATGATCTAAGTCAACAGTTTTCCAGTGGGGTCTAGGGACCTCTGAGTATTCCTGAAGCTCTTTCAGTGGTCTTTGAGCTCAAAATTATTCTTTTGACAATACTAAGACATTTTAGTTGCTAATATGGTTAAATATTGAAAGATATAACCCATACATAAAAGCTCATTAGGGTGGGAGCTAGGGCCATGGTTCTTGGCATTTAAGAGTATAAAGCAGGAGATAGTTAGTTGGCTCAGTGGATGACGAGCCAGGCCTAGAGATAGTAAGTTCTGGGTTCAAATGTATCCCCAGACCCTTCCTAGCTCTGTGATCCTGGTCAAATCACTTAACACTCTTTACTACTCTCCTGCCTTGGAACCAATATACAGTATTGATTCTAAGATGGAAAGTAAGGGTTTAAAAAAAAAAATATATATATATATATATATC